>NC_079194.1:54858497-55158497 GCF_029499605.1 Hyla sarda
CTGAAAAATGAAAGAAGCGATCCGATTCCTCAGGACAGTTTTTGATAAATCTTCCCCATAGAATCTTAAAAAGGAAAACGGTCACTAAACTCCCCCCGCACTAACCAGAGGTACTGGCTAGTAGTGCGGGGGACGCTGATCAATATGCTGCCTACCATGCCCAGATCCGTCCAGCCGTTCGCCCGTTATCTTAATTTGCGCAGTGGTGTCCTATACAGAGCGGGAAGGAGATGGAGAGGTGCTACGGACGAGTGGCGCTGACATCACAGTGCCAGATTGAGGCATGTAACCCCGCCTGTGCCAGTTAAAAGATCATTTGCATATCAGGAATAATGAAGATAACGGGTGAACGCCTGGAGGGATCCAGGCATGGTAGGCAGCATATCGATTAGCGTCCCTCGCACTATAACCCAGTGCCTCTGGTTAGTGCGGGGGGGAAGAGTTTAGTGACCGTTTACCTTAAGGTACAGTGGCCAACTGCAATTTCTCACAATACCCTCACACATGATCATCACTCAACATAGCTCTTAAAGAAGTGTGTGTGTTTGTGTAAACAGCTGTCAGACTCCTATGACGACAGCTTGTCACCAAAAGAACAAAAAGGATTAGTCCGATCAAATTCACCATGCCCAATTCTTCTCTCCAGACCATCTGTCAGAAGAAAATTCAGGAGGCCCCCATAAACATTAAAAATTCATCTTGTCTCACCAAAACAAGGCTTGGCCGACTTTTCTCTCCATGCAGTGTTCTTGATAAAAAATTATCCCATCTATAGTTACTCTGTAGTCACAGCCCCTTTTGGCTGTTTCAGCTACCGCATGTGGTTAAACTACCAAGGTTGCTGTTTCAAGCAGTTTGCATGACGCCTGTTGAGCTGTTTCTGTAACCCCCAAGTTATGCTGTTTGTGCAGTATATAACCTTAGAGGTTAATAGATGTTGTGCAAACAGCCCATTCAGCAGTTTTTTTTAGCCCTCCTACAACCCACAGCGGCAGCAGGGCCATCAAACAAGATAGGTGTGGCGTCACATAGGACGTGCACCTATTGGACATTCATAGCATATTCTGTAGATATGCTAAATGGTAAAAGGGTTAAAAAGATATTTTAAGAGGAAAAAATAAAAATAAAAAAAGGGGGGGGGAAAGAGGGGTGAAAAATAAAAAATAAATGACGACGGTTACCTTGATCAGTTGACACACACTCTTTGGGTGGTGTGGTTTCAACGCAGGGCTCTTCTTCATCTGAAAGTACCAAAAATGCTTCTCTTGGCAAAGTCTCACTGGTATCATTCTTGGTTGGTGAAGTTGCACTCGTTTCAGCTTTTTCCTCCTCTTCATTGGGGACAGTTTCAAAATCTGTTTTAGCCTCAGTGAAACACTGAAGATCTTCCACTGGTGCAAGCTTTTCAAGAATAGGTATAATCTCATCAGTTTCCATTTCTTCAACATTTTCTAATCCAGACCCAGTCTGTGTATTGGAAACAGATTTGTCACAAGGAGCTTCTTCAGTTAAAGATTTTTCCTCTAGATTTTTCACATTCTGGTCAACCTCCATGCTACTTGATATAGCCTCATCCCCAATATTATTTTGCTGTACCTCAGACTCTGAGATTTCCTTTTTATCTTCTGAAGGAGAGGAGTTTTCTTCCATGTTCATGTCTGGTGAACATGAGTTTGTATCACGAGGCTCATTTACAAGCTCTGTACTTTCTTGCTCTTCAGTTGGGTTCTCGGTCTCCTCATCGTTCTGTGTTTCGCTGTGTAGTTCTTCATTGCTAGCTTGATTTTCTGGCTCCTCAATTGCGATATCATCCTTTTCTATTGCGATATCATCCTTTAATATTGCTATATCATCCTTTTCTATAATATCAGCAGACTCTTCAGTATTTGCATCTAGGGGCTCTTTAATAAGATCACCATCTTCTATTTCATCCCCTGCTTTAGCTGTAGGATTCTCTGAAACCACATCCATTTCTTCTTCATTTTCCAATTCTTGGGCAATGGGTTCCTCCACTGCATTTTCACCTTCCAACTTAGTCTCCTCTGAAGTACTGCAACTTTCCACCTCATTGGGAATGTCAGACTGGGTTTGTTCCTCTGAAGATTCAGGTTCACAAGAGATATCCTCCAGAAACCGTTCACTTGAATCTAGTTGCTCTACATTGTCATCAGTAACCTTTTCTCCCTGGTCTTCTTCAGTGGTGCCCGTTTCGATAGGAGTTTCAGTAGGGCCAGTTGTTTTACCATCTTCCTGAGATACAGTACTTTCATTAAGTTCAAGATCAAGTGTCAGCTTTAAGTCACTGGTTTGGTCAACATGTTTTAACTCTTCTCTTAGGTCAGACAATTTCACAACAGGAATCTCATGAGAATCATGGGTAATCTCTAGAATGCCATTTAGATTCTGTGTCCCCTCCATGGGTTCTTTATCATTGTGATTATAATTCATATCTGAAGTACCATTTTCATGTATCCCATTCACCAGCTTTTGTTCTGTAGGTTTAAGCCGGTCCTCTTTAGCTTTGTGTAATGCTTCTAACTGTTGTCGGTCACTAGCTTTCATTGTTTTGCGGGCTTTAAAGACTTTCTTCTGAGGTTCTTCTGCTGTTTCCATCTCAAACCTTAAAAAGACAAATAAATAAATAAATTAGAAAGGTTACATTACATGATCTGCAATAAACAAATACATTGTCTGCACAGGCTTGTATCTGGATCCCCACTGATCTTAAGTGACATTTAACATGTTAAATGGTACCTAAAGTTTTATAAAACAGTGCCAGACTAAGGATGTCCTCCACTGACAAGGGTTTAAAATGAAAGTATATGAAAATTAACAATGCTGGTTTCTAAGGAAACTCAAGATGTCTTCATGAGAATAAAAGCATTTACTAGAACATACATGTCTGGAGAAGGTATACGTTTAAAATATTTAAGTGTATTTTTCAATGTTTCATGGTTCAGTGTAAATGAAATGAATAATAGTACAAAAAGGCATACAAAGTTATAATAGATAAACATTGAAAGAACTTTCCCAGAGCAAGACAAGATTGTAGAATCCTAAAAATAAAAATAAATTTAAAAGTATTCCAGTAGTAAGTGTTTTTAGGGTCTTTTGACCCATTGTGTATTTGTTGCAGCATGGCTAATGCATAGCGTATATGTGTGTAGAGGTCTATGATGCTCATACACCTAACAGTTGGCCAAACATTCATTTGGGCCAACAATTATTCCCCTTCAGCTGAGTGTCCTTGTGTTTTTAATGATGAGAGGCAAGAAAGCCACCGCCAGACACTTCTTGTGGCAGCTGATCTTTAGGAAAAAAAAAAAAAAGTTATTGTAAGCCATCATAACAGATTATTGTACGTGGGCCTTTAGAGGATACACAAGCTAATAATAATGGAAAGGTCTACAATCAGGTCATCTGAACTGCTGAGGAGAACATCTAACTCAGCTGAAAACACTTACAAAAGAATTGTATGCAATAGATGTATGAAGAGCAACAGAACCAAGACATAGTGGGGGAGATTTATTTATCTATTTTATTTATATAGCGCCTACAGATTCCGCAGCGCGGAAACCTGTCCAGAGGAAAAGTTGCTGAGTTGCCCATAGCAACCAATCAGATTGCTTCTTTTGTTTTTTTGAAAAGGCCTCTGCAAAATGAAAGAGGCAAGCCGATTGGTTGCTATGGGCAACTGAGCAATATTTCCTCTGGACCGGTTTTGATAAACCTCCCCCAGTATTTTTGCTGCATTCAGTCCTCCAAGGAAAAATAAAAACTCTAGCTGCCGAGTCCAATGCAGCATTGTTCAATAGAAACATTTATTTCACACA
Source organism: Hyla sarda (assembly GCF_029499605.1). Classification (NCBI taxonomy): domain Eukaryota; kingdom Metazoa; phylum Chordata; class Amphibia; order Anura; family Hylidae; genus Hyla; species Hyla sarda. Next base: position 54,862,331 of record NC_079194.1, read on the forward strand.
CCTTATAAACACAAGAAAGCCTGGCAACGCCTTTACAGAGTATTGCCAACAATAACACGTTCAAATATGGCACATTTGTTGCAGAAGTTGTGTGTTTTTTGTGATTGCACGCCATCTTGAATGAGGTTCACAGTAACGCATGCAACAGAAATAGATCAGATCAGTTGTATGGTAGGGATATGTATGCATATAAAAAAAAAAAGAAAATTAAAAAAATCCGCCCACAGGGTAGGAGGTAATTCATACCACACTGGCCAAATACTGCTGAATATCTAACAAAACATCTGAACACAACGTTACACTTTTTTTCTTAAAATTTACAAGCAATGAGTGCTATTTTGCCACAAGAACTTAATAAAAAAAAAGGATATAAAAACAAATGCAGCAACTCTAGTAGTTCTGGTCCCAGATATGTCCTTTCAAGGACAAAAAGTGCAACACCGAATATACTGACACATTCAGGGCTGTAGAACAGGACGTCACTAGGACCAGCTCAAACGTCACCATGGAAAATACGGTATTTTTACTGCCTGGCTGCAAAAGTATATCGATAGAACATACCCTAAAAAGGTGTACATACAGTTGTCAGTGCTTCTCCCTGCATAATAATAAAAAATAAAAAAAATCAGAGTAGAAAATAAAAATTATTAAAATTTGATCCTAAAAAGGTCTAAGACTGCAAACAAAATTTAAGAGAAATAAGGATTATTGTGGGTATCCTTGTTCGGCTCTGGTCATACGCCTCAAATAAGACTTGTTTCTGGCTGTAAGGCAGCTGGCTGCGTCAGGATATCTCCCCCATCACTAAGCCCCGCCCCTCAACCATTTTGCCAAAATGGAAGGAGTCACAACAGTTCTTTGGTAAATTTTTAAAAACGCCAGACAGTTTACAGGATAGTCTTCAGGATCTCATATAAACAATGTGGCGAAGTTACGATACAGGTTACAAATTCAAAGTTTACGATTTCTTCAAGTCCAGACAAACCCTGCTAATCCAGGATCCAAACGTAGTAAAGTATTTTTAAACTATGATCGGGTGATAACTTTTTGTCTCTAGTTTACAAACAAGTATATTTCTCACACACCATGCCCTCAGTCTTATGAAGAATCCTTAACATAACGGTGTGATCCGTTCTCCTATAAGTCTTTTCTTACATTAAAATGTGGAACAGGAGAAGGCACTAACAGGACATATAAATATTAAGAAACAATCAATCCTTTGGTTTAAAATATGTAAAGGAAGAACAAATATCCAGTACAAGAGGCCTAAGCAGTTAAGGTTATTTGGGTCTGGTTCACAACCATCAGCACATTTCACCACCACATCAAATCGAATGTTACAGTTCAGCACTTAAGTGGGACTGGGCATAAACAATTGGAAAATCATATATGAGTTTACAAACCCTAAAAAGCTAAAAAGTTTGATAATTCCTTGATGTCCTATGACATTATGGGAAATATGTCGTAACCCTCAGAGGCCGAAGAGTGATTTTATCTGCCCCAGAGTTTCTAAAAGCTAGCGCAAAAGGTGAGTAACAATTAACAAAAACCGCAACATACACGAAAACAAAGTTAACCACAGCTGTATATGTTTGGTTGCATCTAAAAATCTGCTACATTCCAAAGCTGGATATTTGTTAGTGCACCTTTAAGCAAATTTCTAAAAAAGGGCCTCCTTATTTGCTATTAATAAAAAAAACTCTAAACAGGAGCCTGCTCTATTTCATCAACATCTCAGGTCCCTTAAAAAAAAAAAAAAAAAAAAAACGCATTAAAAACATGGCTTCAAAAAAAAAAAAAAAGGATATAAAAACAGCATACCAGAAAGGGAGCCCCCTGCAGCCATGGTGCCGTTAAGATCAGCTCTCCCGGCAAATAACTACACCAGCCCTGTCTGATGTCAACTGAATGAGAGCACAATTTGCATAGGAGCAACCATTGGCGTTTCTGCCTCAGATTATGCAAACCAATGAGGAAAGGCAGCAGACAGCCGACTGCACAGAGGAGGAGGAGATGGAGACATCTGCCTAGTAACAACGGTGAGACTAGGAAAATAATGCCATGTCCTGAGATCTTACCAGGATGTTAAAAATGGAAGCAGATTGTGCCATAACTTTGTAAATAAAGTAAAACAAATGCCAAAATATTTTCAAGTGGTTTATGTCGTCATTTAACCACTTCCATATCCAGTATATTTGCAGAGTAAATCTTTTCATCAGTATAGATTCATAGCATAATGCCTTTAAATAGGTAAGAATCTTTGTTGCACATAATTAAAAATTGGCAGACATCATTTATACATGTCACAATATATACTGATGGGGTGATTGGTACAGGGACACCGGCGATCACTAGGCCGGAACTGCTGGATGCCTATCGGCCTTCCCAGAGGACTCTCCGATATTGTGAGGACATAAACCATAGCAGCGTTTCTCCTGCTCTGAAGAGCACTGCCGCACTTGGTGGAAATAACTGCTGCAAAGCTTCCACTGTAATAATTAGTAGCAGTAAAGGGATAGTTCTGAATAAATACATGAGCCTGAAGGACAGGGCCGGTCATGACCAGCAGGCACGCCAGTGCTACCGAGGCTTCTGCTCGTTCTGTCGATCCAAGGATCTCTGCAGAAATTTTCATTTATGCACAATTTGCATTTATACCTATCCTTCCTGAGGATTTAAAATAGAATATCCTTAGAGTTTTCCACCCCATAATTCAATCCTAATTTTTATATAATAATGTTATATCTAGAGATGAGCGAACTTACAGTAAATTCGATTAGTCACGAACTTCCCGGCTCGGCAGTTGATAACTTTCTGCATAAATTAGTTCAGCTTTCCGGTGCTCCGGTGGGCTGGAAAAGGTGGATACAGTCCTAGGAGACTCTTTCCTAGGAATGTATGCACCTTTTCCAGCCCACCGGAGCATCTGAAGGCTGAACTAATTTACACAGGAAAAGTCATCAACTGCCGAGCCGAGAAGTTCGTGACGAATCAAATTTATTGTAAGTTCGCTCATCTCTAGTTATATAGTGACAACGTTCTTCAACACAACAATTCTAAGGGTACAGAATCAAAGTAGATCAACAAAGAAATAAGGGCCCTGCTCACAAGAGCTTACAATCTATACAAAAACCATACAGCCTGTTCAATTACTGCTCAAAAATATGTTAAGATGTAGAAAATACATAGTAACAGCAACAACTAAGCACAATAGGGGGAGATTAATCCAAACCTGAGCAGAGGAAGAGTGCTTCTTTAATTTTTAAAGAGGCCTCTAAAAAGTAATAGAGGCAATCTGTTTGGTTGCTATGGGCTACTGCACAGGTTTTGATGAATCTCCCCCAATGAGTTCACAATTAAGGGCAGCTAGTACTCCGAGGCAGAACCACATTAAAATGTACAAGGATCAGTGCGCCAATTGCCATGCTTCACCTGTACTTCTGAGTTGAAACCATGGCAACTACAGGTAAAGCACGGAAATTAGCAGTGAACTGCAGCTTGGACACACACACCGTACTAGGGTGAGAAAATACAAGTGACAATTGTGTGTGATTGATTATTTTTTGGTTTAATTTTTCCATTAACCCCTTTCTAACCTGCACGGTAGTTCCTAAGAGCCACCACACCATAAGGGTCCCATCCCTTCTAAAGGGGCAAGGTGTCAAAATGTTGCACTTCTGATCACCCCTGATCATAATCAGGACATTTGTCCACCAGAATTAATGCCGGGATTCTTGATTTTTCCAGTTTTGACCATTTTGTAAGGAAGTGTGTGCGTAGACAGAGACTTAAAGGGGTACTCCAGGGCAAAACTTTTTTTTTTTTTTTTTATCTATCAACTGGCTCCGTAAAGTTAAACAGATTTGTAAATTATATTAAAAAATCTTTATCCTTCCAATAGTTATTAGCTTCTAAAGTTGAGTTGTTGTTTTCTGTCCAACTGCTCTCTGATGACTCACGTCCCGGGAGCTGTGCAGTTCCTATAGGGATATTCTCCCATCATGCACAGCTCCCGGGACATGACATCATTGAGCAGTAATTTTTTCGCGCGCAATTTGCACGGAATTGTGTGGGGAAATGGGGGAGAAAGAAGTGAAGGGTTTTTCAGCAATTTCCGCGCAAATTGCCCGCGATTTCCGCGTGAAAACTATGTCGGCGGATTTTTATTTTTTTTTTTACCATTGACTTCAATTGATTTCTGCTAGCGGATGAACATGTTCTTCCTTTAAACGGAACGGAATTCAGCGTTGGAATTCTGCTAGCAGAATTTCCGCAGTGTGAACAGGCCAGCAGAAACAACATTAAAGTCAATGGGCAGAGGGGGATGTGCATTAATTTGTAGTGGAGAATTCAAGAGGAATTACTCGAGTAAATTCCTTTTGAATTACCGTATTTCTCGGGGTATACCACGCACCCTCATTTTACCAAGGATATTTGGGTAAAAAAAGTTTTTTACCCAAATATCCATGGTAAAATGAGGGTGCGTGTGTGCGCGTGTATACCCCGATATACCCCCAGGAAAGGCAGGGGGAGAGAGGCCGTCGCTGCCCGCTTCTCTCCCCCTGCCTTTCCTGGGGTCTAGAGCGCTGCTGTCGGCCCTTTTCACCCCCTGGTTATCGGCGCCGCTGCCCGTTCTGTCCCCCTGACTATTGGTGCCGGCGCCGATAGCCAGGGGGAGAGAAGCGGCGCCGACAGCCAGGGGGAGAGAAGGGGCAGCGGCACCCATTGCCGGCGTCGCTGCCCCGTTGCCTCCCCCCATCCCCGGTGGCATAATTACCTGAGTCGGGTCCGCGCTGCTGCAGGCCTCCGTCGTGCGTCCCCAGCGTCGTTGCTATGCACGGCGCGGCGCACTGATGTCATGCGCCGCGCCGTTCAGCGCATAGCAACGACGCCGGGGACGCACGCCGGAGGCCTGCAGCAGCGCGGACCCGACTCAGGTAATTATGCCACCGGGGATGGGGGGAGGCAACGGGGCAGCGGCGCCGGCAATGAGTGCCGCTGCCCGTTCTCTCCCCCGGCTGTCGGCGCTGCTTCTCTCCCCCTGGCTATCGGCGCCGGCACCGATAGTCAGGGGGACAGAACGGGCAGCGGCGCCGATAACCAGGGGGGTGAGAAGGGCCGACAGCAGCGCTCTAGACCCCAGGAAAGGCAGGGGGAGAGAAGCGGGCAGCGACGTCCTCTCTCCCCCTGCCTTTCCTGGGGGTGTATCGGCGTATAACACGCACACAGACTTTAGGCTAAAAATTTTAGCCTAAAAAGTGCGTGTTATACGCCAATAAATACGGTACTCCGTGTGATCGCACCCTTAGACAGAAAACTTCAGAAGCTAATAACTATTGGAAGGATTAAGATTTTTTAATAGAAGTAATTTACAAATCTGTTCAACTTTCCGGAGCCAGTTAATATATATAAAAAAAGGTTTTGCCAGGAATACCCCTTTTTAAAAAAAAAAAAAAAAATAATAATTTCAGGGGAGTACCCCTTTTTTAATCAACTGGTGCAAGAAAGTTAAACAGATTTATAAATTACAGTGACCCCCTGGCCTACGATGGCCCCGACATATGATGAAATCGACAAACGATGGCCTCTCAGAGGCCATCGCATGTCGATGTCAGCATCGACATACGATTCTTTTTTTATGTCGGGGCCATCGCATTAAGTGCTATCCGGCAGCGCCAAATGCTTTAGCTGCTGCCGGATAGCAGCTTAAAGGGGTACTCCGGTGAAAACCTTTTTTCTTTTAAATCAACTGGTGGCAGAAAGTTAAACATATTTGTAAATTACTTCTATTAAAAAATCTTAATCCTTCCAGTATTTATTAGCTGCTGAATGCTACAGAAGAAATTCCTTTCTTTTTGGAACACTGATGACATCACGAGCACAGTGCTCTCTGCTGACATCTCTGTCCATTTTAGCAACCATGCATAGCAGATGCATGCTAAGGGCAGCATGGTGGCTCAATGGTTAGCACTGCTGCCTTGCAGAGCTGGGGACTTGGGTTCAAATCCCACAAAGGACAACAATAAATAAAGCATTATTATTTTTATAATAACGTCAGCAGAGAGAACTGTGCTCGTGATGTCATCAGAGAGCATTCCAAAAAGAAAAATTTCCTCTGTAGTATTCAGCAGCTAATAAAGGAACGATTAAGATTTTTTAATAGAAGTAATTTACAAATGTTTAACTTTCTGCCAACAGTTAGTTTAAAAGAAAAAAGGTTTTCACCGGAGTACCCCTTTAATGTTCCCCGTGTGGTGCGGTAAATATTACTTACCCCTCCACGATGCTCCGGGGTGCCCTCCGGGTCCAGCGCTGGTCTTCCGGTGTCTTCACGGCCCTCTACGATGACGTCAATACGCTGCTGCGCACGCCATCCAATAGGAATGGCGTACGCAGCGGCGTAATGATGTCGCTACGCAGGCCCAGTAAGGCCTTGCGGAAGACAGAAGGGGACCGGAGAAGACAGCGGAGGACCGGAGAAGACCAGGAGAGCCCAGCGGAGGCCCGGGATCACCATCGGGAGCGGCGGGGACACCGTCTTGAGCGGCGGGGACAGGCGAGTACAGCTTCCTATACTTTACATTGCACGAATCCCTCAACATACGATGGATTCGACAAACGATGGCTCGTTTGGAACGAATTACCATCGTATGTTGAGGGACCACTGTACTTCTATTAAAAAAAAAAAAATCTTAATCATTCCCGCACTTATCAACTGTTGAAAGCTCCACAGAAAGTTTTCTTTTTGAATTTCCTTTCTGTCTGACCAGTGCTCTCTGCTGAAACCTCTGTCCATTTTAGGAACTTTTACAGAGTAGGAGCAAATACCCATAGCAAACCTATCCTGCTCTGGACAGTTCCTAAAATGGACAGAAGAGTCAGAAGAGAGCACTGTGGTCAGACAGAAAGGAAATTCAAAAAGAAAAAACTTCCTGTGGAGCATACGTCAGCTGATAAGTACAGGAAGGATTAAGATTTTTTTTTTTTTAGAAGTCATTTACAAATCTGTAACTTTTCTGGCACCAGTTGATTTAACAAAAAAATATAAATAAATAAATTATATAATATATATATAGTAAATTTGAGTAGCCGTATTAGTCCAGTGATGCAGATGCAAATCATAAAATGTTGCAGTATCTTGTAATACCTTTTTATTGGACTAACAGCATTTTGTAGAGGCAAGCTTTCGGGATTCCTCCCTTTATCAAGTGGGGGACTTGATAAAGGGAGGAATCCCGAAAGTTGTCTCTACAAAATGCTGTTAGTGCAATAAAAAGGTATTACAAGATACTGCAACATTTTATGATTTGCATCTGCATCACTGGACTAATACGGCTACTCAAATTTACTATATTTTGGAAGATACCGCATTTAGCCGCCTTACAAAGAAAATCTTGAAAGGGAGAAATTCTCAAAAGCTTGTCTCTACAAAATGCTGTTAGTCCAATAAAAAAAGGTATTACAAGATACTGCAACATTTTAGGATTTACATCTAATATATATATATATATATATATATATATATATATATATAAATTGGATGTTTACCAGAAATGGACCCATTTAAGTGTCATCTATGAACTCTGCACACCTTGAACTTATTTTTCTTCCTCTTAGGAGGTTTTGTGCATTACCTGGATCCGATGTTAAGCCATTAAAGAGGTACTCCAGTGGAAAAAAAATATTATTTTCAAATTAACGCGTTCCAGAAAGTTAAACAGATTTGAAAACCGTAGCATACCACGGTTTTCAGCATGGGCACAAAACCGGATAAGAGGCAAAAATGAACCGGAGTCACAACCTTACTCAGTTTGGCGCATTTAAATGAATGAGATTTTGACATTTCCCAGCCGGATCTCAGAAACCTAGTGTGAATGCACCTTGACTGTTTTACCGACTCCACCATAAACCTGTAGTTTAACTGACAGCAGAAAAACTGTTAAGTCTCTTTATGGCAAGAACAGGGTTAAATGACGCCTATCTCCAGCAACCTATAAAGTCAACTGACCAAAATGTCATGTTTATGGCTCTCAATATTCTGCACTTTATTTTTAACCCACAAAAATTGAGTGAATCTAAATGACTGCACCTCATCCTAATGTATTTTTTTTTATATAACTGCATAGAAAACATTCAGTTTAAAGATCAGGCAAGATTATACAAGTTACAGGATTCACTTGAATTGAAAATCCTATAAAGTTAGTCTACTGCAGAAGTCCTGTAATTAATTCAGGGGTTAATTTTCTGCTGAGCTCTTCCATTTTAGGCTTCTTTCACACTAGTGAAAAGGCTCCATTACAAATGGACGTTAATGGCTTTTTTTCTCCCCCTTCTACTTGCCATCAACGTACGTTATTGTAACGGAGCCTAACGGGCAAAGAGGCCCATTCACTTGAATGGGATTTCTCTAACGTCCATTATAACTCCAGTTATTGCGGCCGAAGCTAGCAGGAGACAAAGATTTGTCACGCACAAATTATTCTCCCGCTATCTTCCTAACAGACATCACCTACCGGGTGAAAACGTTAGTGTGAAAGGAGCCATAAGCTGGCAAATTACTCAACTTAGTGTCAAGGGCACAGGTCTTGACTTTTGCCTAATGTAAAATAGGGAAGGCTCCTGCTGCAGTCTGTTGTAAAACCAGACACAGGATTATAAGAAAGTGGCCAGCTTATCAAGACATTAAAGGGGTATTCCAGGCAAAAACTATTTTTATATGTATCAACTGGCTCCGGAAAGTTAAACAGATTTGTAAATTACTTCTATTAAAAAATCTTAATCCTTCCAATAGTTATTAGCTTCTGAAGTTTTCTGTTTAACTGCTCAATGATGATGTCACGTCCCAGGAGCTGTGCATAATGGGAGAATATCCCCATAGGAGCTGGACAGCTCCCGGGACATGAGTCATCAGAAAGCAGCAACTCAACTTCAGAAGCTAATAACTATTGGAAGGATTAAGATTTTTTAATAGAAGTAATTTACAAATCTGTTTAACTTTCCGGAGCCAGTTGATATATAAAAAAAAAGTTTTTGCCTGGAATACCCCTTTAAAGATTATATGTAATCTGTATCAGTGTTCATGCATCAACGGCGGTTGCCCAAATGCAGCGCATCCTGCTTACAGTGAAATATTTCCTGACATTGCTTCTGGTCTTTTTACCACCTAACCCCAGATTGTGCCCCCTTGTTATTGTATTTTTTAAACACTGTCCTTCTGAACATTAACCATTTTAACGGAAGTCCTGCCGCTGGGGACCCCCGTGATCTTGCACGTGGCACCCCGTTTGTAATGTCCATGGATAGTGTTCGCTCCGGGTCTGATTACCGGCGACCACACGGCCGGCGGCGTGTGACGTCACGCCTCAGCCCCCGTTTGATGTCAAGCTCCGCCCCTCAATGCAAGCCATCACACCCCTCCAGTAGGCTTGCATTGAGGGGCGGAGCGTGACAACACACGGGGGCGGAGGTGTGATGTCACACGCCGCTGGCTGTGTGGTCACCGGTAATCCGACCCGGAGCGAACACGCACCGGGGACTGATTACAAACGGGGTGCCGCATGCAAGATCCCGGGGGTCCCTAGCGGCGGGACCCCCGAGATCAGGCATCTTATTCCCCATCCTTTGGATAGGGGATAAGATGTCTAAGCACCAGAGTACCCCTTTAATTCTGATAAAGTACTTTGGTTTATCGTACACACACTCATAACAGATTAAAGTTTTGTCTTGGGTTGCATTGACTTAACTATAGTGAGGTACTTCACTATACAAAAACTGTATACTGACTTACCCCATGTGGACACATCCCATTCATTCACATAGTGTCATGGAGATACTGTACATGATACTGCTTGGTTTAGCAGGAGGCTCAATTTATATTGATTGTATTTTCTGGCAGGCCCTCTAAGTGTGGGCTTAAAGGGCCCGCTAATGAACCTATTGGGTGTCTAAAGTGCTTCATGTGCGTTAACCCCTTATGCGCTGGTACGTATAAATGACTGAATAAACTTGCTCACTTTGTAGTGTTACTCTAGGTGCACAACACCAATAAACACCCAACCATGATCCAGTTCTTGGGACAGGTAGGTGGGACCTTAGAATTTACAGAAAAACTCAAAATTGAGTGAAGATTAACTGTAAAATATTCTAACCTATATTATAGACAGCAACTTATTTCAGACAGTATATATGTTAAACCAATTTATTCATAAATAAAACAGAATGCATTGTAAAAGGGATACTTCTAGGGAGACCTGAGAAAAAAAGGAAGCATCTCATTTGAAATGTGTTGTCCATTTTTCTTACTATCAAGAGGTTTGCTTTCTGGAATCTGTTAATGTATATAAAATAGCTGAAGGGTTCCGCAGGAAAGCATCATCTCCACTCTATATGGAGTTTTTCTTAGTCCTAAACAAATACCATAAAAGTTTGGAAAAAACACACACAACAACACTACTTTTAGGGTCTTCACACAGAAGCCGATTGTTTAAATTTAAAGCCAATGGTTAAAAATCCATCCAGACACATTAGATTGTCAGTGTAATCCTACCTGTCCAGACAGCAAGAAGACAAATCAGGATCAGTACCCTTCTGCCTACTTCAAGCACATGCTTTAGGTAGAGCCGACCAAGCATGCATGCCTAAGGTAAGACCAGGAAGGCTGACATTCACATAAGATAGCGGTCAGCCTGCTGACTGGTCTACCAACAGCTATCCTTATCTGCCGGTTCATGCTTCTTTCATCTTCGATTGCACCCATAGGAGACTGGAAAAATAAAAAATCTAAATGTCTATTTCAGGCATTCCTTGAGCCTTCTGAAGGATCTTGCAAATATGCATGAAGAAATACTATCCATCCTTTTTTAATAGGACAGAAAGTTCACCTGCTCCATGCTCATCCTGATGCTCATAAGTTAATCAGATTGGGTAAGACACAGAACTTTTCAAAGAGCACCCCATGGTCATTGATGCAAGATTAACTTTGGTCACTAATACATGATGACTGTGGTACTAATTCTGCCATCACAGGTATAACTGTTGGAAGAGGTGGCCGGGGGAAAAAATATGTAAATCCCTATGAATACCATTCATTTTACTCACAATTTTTGTACAGCTGTAATTATGCATAAATATACATTACATTTAAATATGGTTCAATAATGTGCATGTTAAAAAATAAACTTGTTTGACTGCTTTACAAGGGAAAAAAAAGGAAATCAAGGAGAAAACAACAATTATTCTAAATTCACATAAAAAAAAGGAAATATTATGGTTCCTATATTAATCCCCTGCTATCAAGTTATCTAGAATTATCAGCAAACTGATCTTTTTACAGGAAACCTAAAACAGTAAAAAAAAACAATACATAATATAAACACTAGAGTGTGCTGCAGCAGCAACTGACAGTAAGTAAAGACACATTATGAGTAAACAAATGGAAAGTTATTACAGTGATTGCTGCAAATATCACTGACACTATTCTTAAACACACTACATTTGAAAAATGTAGAAGCCCAAAACATGTGCTTTGGGAAGCAAGGTAACAATAACCATATGCAGCACGAGAGTATTACATCTTTTATATGAAGGGAGAAAAACGTGTGCTTGCATGTCAAAACATAAGACATCAAGCCACATGATGCCAAATTATTGGTAGCAGTTTTACAAATTCATACACACATACAGTGGCATTAAGTCCCCTATGGGTGGCGCTTTGGCAGAATTACTTTGCATTGAAAAAAATGTTTGCCACTCCCCCCCAATATACTAATCACCTTTCCGTCTCTGTCTGGACACCAACCTTGCAGCTTTAAGAAAAGTGTCATGAGTTTTCACAGCAACATTTAGAAAATTGCAAAATAAAAAAAAAAAGACCAAAATTAAACTGCCTTACCTGGGAAAGCAATGCCCACGACGCTATATTCCCCTCTTTGCCAGTCGCAACGCAAAGTGTATTTACTATCACACGCTATATACATTTACTTAGGAAATAAAATAGATATCAGATAGCAAATAACAAATCATGTTATATTTTAAACAATAAAAAACACTGATCCATATTGGCATTTAAGAATTCCCTACACATACAAAAGAAAAAAAAAAATCTATAGCAAAAGGAAAAAAGAAAGCAAACAGCAAGGCAAAGTAAAAAGCTGTAGAAGAGTGAGACTGATCGTGTAGTTACTATGGTCTGGACTCTGTACTGCTTTTCTCTGCTTGCCAACTAAAGAGTACTGCAGCAAATGTGTGCAGCGAGGCCCCTCCCACCCCACACACAGCAGCACAGCAGACTCAACTAATCTCTCGCAGAAAAAGACAAACAGGACATGATCAAGGCAGAAGTAAGCACTGCTCCTCATACACAGGCCAATAAAAACATGAAGAGAAATCAAACATGACCAATGAAGATACTAAAGAGCAAAAAAAACAAAAACCTGAAAGCTGTATGAGAAATGCATTCTACAAGTTCCATGAATGGCAGAAATCTCAAAACTTTCTACATAAATACTGATTTAAATTGGAAATGTACCTATATTTTCCACCCAAAACTTATAAAAACCTAAATATCAATGAGTTTCTATGGAGTTGTACGAGTTCTATTCAGGGTTTTCTTTACAATATCAGTTTCTGGCAAGTCTGGCTGACATCCAAATAACTACCAACACGCCCAGCACAAGGATTTCTATCCAACTGTTCTAGAGTCCTGAACGCCAAATACAGGCAGCTGTATAGAGTTATACATTGAATCAGGATAAAATGTAACAAATTTGCTGTGCAGGGTCTGAGGAATCAGTGGTGACAGCTTGTGTGGCTCATTACCGTTCAGTGCTCACCCTATTTTTGAAGTTTTTTGAGGGGGGTTTCAAATTTGTAGAAGACAACTGCAGGTTTAAGATATACTTGTGATTTCTTGAGGGATTTTAGACAGACATGAGCCCATTTTCTTGTTCGGACAGTTCTAGCAATTACCCTGGTGAATAACAGTAGGTATCACTACACAGTCTAACATGTCCAGCTCTCATTGGACAGGGTCAAGCTCCAATGTCCAGGGGAATGGTAACAGCCAGTAATACATCTACTCATACATTTCCAGGAGGAATAACAGAGGAACAGCCAAAAGCAAAGTTCTAAGAAAAAGATGACAGTTTCAGGTGAATGCAAGTATTTGTATAGCGCGATTGTTCACAATTACGAACTACTCCCCTAAAAAAAAAAGCTAATGGATAGCAATGGTAGTCTTTTCCCGCAACACAAAAACTTTAATCCCTGTAACGTTTGTAAATGATTGGGTCCTTCTAAGCATTAACCCCTTTAAAGTTTTAATTCCTGGTACTGTGCGTAAGAGAAGGGGAAGCTGCAAGTGATATCAGGAAGATAGATTACAGCTTCTTGCTATAATTTCTTCCTATGTATAGGCCTCTCTTCTGCAGTCACCGCCATTTACCAATCTAAAACAGTTTCAAATTCTGAGTCAGACTTTCTCTTTAAATCATAATGTTTTTTTTTTACATTTTTTTATGCAAAATTGTCTGACTGTGCATATGACTAAATTGCTGAATGGAACTTCCCTTTATATGAGCCCCACTTTTCGAGCACCGTCAAACCAATGGTGCCCCACCAGTTTGTGTCTGCCGTTGCCACAGTGGTCCTTTGACTGCCTGCAAGTGTGCTTTGTTAAAGAACAGTGCCACACGTCTTCTCAGGTTGTGTAAGGTATTGCAGTTCAGCATCATTCACTTTGAGAAAGCTGTTATCAAAGACATAACCAATGACCGGTTGGAGTGCTGTTTCTAGAGAAATTTAGAATAGCCATAGTTAAATCATGATCAGTCGCCAAAGTTAGCGTTCTGATTTTACAAACTCCTCTTTTTAATGTCTGACAGTAAAGGCAAAGGAACAAAACAAGTGAGAGTAGCTTTATTATTATTAGAAGGCTCTGTTTTCTAATGCTCATATCTGACCCTGCAGTTTTTGCAGACAACACTTTACACACTTACCCCATACACCAATACATCTGGGTAAATAAAGTTTAAGTATCAAATTATTTTAGCCTAATCGAACATAATCATGATCCACAGACTGGCGACTGCCTGCAAGGCTAGTCATCTACTGCCTGCTTTCAAGATCTATATTTGCTTCATTTCCTATTTATAAAGCGATTTGTGGGGGAGGGGTTAAAGAATATGAATGATTGTTGACTCAATATTTGTAAAATTTTTCGGTAATACAAGTGGTTTGCAGAAAATAAAAGCTAATACACCAGGCACAAGTCTTGTAACAAAACAATCAAACCTCATGTCATTTGCACCAGGAGACTGTGATCACTTGAAAAGTAATAATAATAAAAAAATAACCTGATCTATTGCAGCCGAATTCTACTGGTTATGACTGAAGATCTGGTGCTTTGCTAACAGCAGCTCTTTTGTGTCTTGTGAGGTGACTCACTGGAAAATTACAGCTCCACCTCCTGCATTCCATCCACCCTTCCCCCCATGTTTTTTTCCATTAGCAGAAGCTGCGCTCAGGATATTGCAGAGAACAGGATCCCAAACACCCTTGCAGTGCTGTTCTTGCAGCAGATCTGACTGCATGCATAAAAAGGCAAGGCTGCAGAAAGTCACAAATCAACAAAGACTTCTGTCAAGGTCACAGAATAGTGAACAGTACAGTGCTAATAGGAGATGCCTGCAGCAGCATTCTAATGCAACGCGCAACATAAGCTACAAGAAAGGGACAAATTTAATGATCGAAATATACATGCGGTGACGCGTTTTTGACAATTTTATACAAACAAAAATACCTACAAAATATGTTAACGTTTTAGCATTTAAGAAACTTGCTATGCCTATTTGGCATATGACAATTATAGAAGAACAGGAAGGGTATAAATTATAATAAATAAATACCTTTTCGTAAATACATTTCACTGGTCGAAAAATATACATAAAACAGCAAATAACTGCATCACAAAGTGGCAGCAATCTGAAACAAAAACGTGCTTACGCTTTCTCCCAATCTGAGGTCAGGCTAGGATTGGCTCTACGGTTGCCTGACGAATATTTTAGTGTAAGGGCAATCACAGAAAGTCACCGATAGTGTGTCAGAGACAAGGGCACCAATAATCAGGCTCAATTTGGAACCATGGGGGCAAGTGTCTGTTAAAACATAACCTTTTAGGATACAAACTAGAAGATATAACCCCACAACATAGGAGTGCATATGCCTATTTTCGGGCAATTGCAACCAGTACTGAAAGGGAACCACAAGTCCCAAACAACCAAACGTATTTGCATGACTATCAATGGTATATGAGAAATCCACAAATTCTAACCTCACTCACGTGGTCTGGAGTGCGACAGAGGTAGAAATAGGTCAGAAGAGTGAAGAGATATGTATATGCAACTCTATTAGGCCCTAAATATGTGTAGCAAAGGCTACACCTTAACACAAGGAACCAGTGGGGCTCCATCCTAAAAAGGGTGACCCCCTGCCCAAAGTTAACCCTTTGTGCAGACCCTTGAATAACCCTACTGTGTAAATCTTAACATGTTTTGACTGCACTGGCAGAATCCTCAGAAGATATGGTAGGAAAAAAGAAAAAAAATATATATTTTTTTATAAATATAATATATATATATATATATATATATATATATATATATATATATATATATATATATATACACACACACACACATACATTTTAGTTTATATAGCCATATAATTTAAATATTTACTCTTTGTCATCCCATCATCTTACACTATTGTACTATAGTTTTTATCCCTTACTATTCCTTTTATATCCCCTGAGGATTCTGCCAATGCAGTTGAAAAGAATTAGGGCTTAAGCAGTAGCTTTTTTTTAAATTTTATTTATTTTTTTCAAACAAAGAGGCTAGCTTGGAGCACCTCTTGTTCACCTTTTTTTTTAGGATGTTTAAGTACAATTTCATATATGGTTGAAAGTATCTGGAAACTAATTTGTGGTAAACTACAGCTCCTGAAGAGAGCAACATTGGCGTTAATCCATTTTGTATGTAATCTGTCCATTAGTAAATGGCTGGAAACTAAAGTTTTGAGATTGTTCTGTTAACTTTTCAGTCCTATTAAGCACAAATTCTTACAGAAGTCTTTTTGGTCAAGGAAAAAAAGTTTACAAAAAAATATACAAAGAAAGCCGGTGTGAAGCTCAAACGCATGGTCATGTGACCACCTTAATATAGGGCTAAGTTAACGAATAACAGCCAGCAGGCAACTGCGCTTTAGCAGACCACAGACTGCCATAAGCTAGACCTGAAGCATTTCACACTAAAAATACTATTCTAAATAGCAATAACCAAAATTGTAATATTGGGAGCTATACTGCTCCTGCCCTTGACAAATTGCAGAATTAAACATGCAGAACAAAATGTCGTATCTAGGTATAAGCACACAATAAGTAAAAACTAATCCACAACATTCAAAAAGGGAGTTGTTTGGCAAATTATGATTAAAGGAGTATTCCGGCGCTAAGACATTTTATCCCCTATCCAAAGGATAGGGGATAAGATGCCTGATCACGGGGGTCCCGCCGCTGTCACGCCCCCTCCATAGGCTTGCATTGAAGGGGCGGAGCCATGACATCACCATGCTCTGTCCCCATGATCACTAGTAATCAGACCCGGAGTGAGCACGCTCCGGGGTCTGATTCTACCAGGGTGCGGCGTGGAAGATCACGGGGGTCCCCCGTGATCAGGCATCTTATCCTTTGGATAGGGGATAAGATGTCTTAGCGCCGGAGTACACCTTTAAGCAAGCCAAACAGTCCAGAATGGTATTAAAATAATGACAGTTCGGGTACTTTACCCACTCCCTTTCTGATGTTTTTGCTGGTTTGAAGTCACCTGCAACTCTTTGTTCTGCCAGACCTTTTCGATGACATGTGACCAAAGCAATGACCAGCTACTGCCATTGATCGGTTTCAGTGGTCAAATGTCTGTCAAAAGGGACCTGGAAGAATAAACCTGCAGATGACTCAGGAAGCATCAGAACAGGAGCGTGTAGGGGGGGGGTTACAGCTTATTTTATACCATTCTGAGCAACGTTTTTGTAATAAATTATTCTAGTAGTGCCATAGACAAAAAAAAAAAAATAATAGTTTTAATCCCATGTTAGTCTCATCTCTTTTTGCATTCACTTACCCATTAGAGAAAAGGGGTTGTCCCATCCAGAATTGATGTTTGCATTTTATAAAACAAACTATTTGATATTTTAATGTAGCAACCTGTTTTGATCACTTCATATTCGGGCAATATTGGTCCCTTTGACTGTAATAAACAATAAATCACCTAAAGAAGTAGTTACCTAAACCCCACCCAGTGTTAAAAGGGAACAAGCTCTACTACCTACAAAGGCAATGACCTGATTGTTTATGGCGGCAGCATTGCAGATACTTTGTTCTGCCTAGAGAAATGATGCTGTAAAGAGTGTCTGGAGAAGCTCTTCTTCCTCTCCCCAGCTGTGAATGGTTATAGGGTGGTCAAATGTTGGTGAATGCTCGCTTATGTGTATTGCTACCTAAAGGCTGTGCTCAGGTGCAAAGGTGGTCCAAAATTTTTTTGTGGGATTTCTATGTCCTGTAATAATACAGCTGTGTTGCCTTTAGATGAAAATTATTGGCAGCCTAATGCATATCTGAGGGGGTCCTGGTTAATCTTCACACAGCAAAACGCTTCCTCGCTGCCCTTAAAAGTAAGTCTCATGCCCAAAATTATAGAAAAACTTATCCCCCAAGAGCACTGTGCCCCCCCCCCAAGATAGTCTGTACGGAGCCCCGTGTCTCCAGCACAGGAGCACGTCACGCCCCCCTGTCCGAAGCGGGGGCCGCCATGCCCTCCATATATCCCTATGGGAGAGCCATTCAGCAATCTTCGGCTCTTCCATAGGGATATATGGAGGCGGCATGGCTGCCCCAGCTTCGGGCGGCGGTCGCGATGCGCCGCTGTGAGAGCGCCGGGGCTCCGTACAGACGAACGGGGAGGGTGTGGGCAACAGTGCTCGGAACCCGCCGCGATCTAAAACTTATCCCCTATCCTGCGGATAAGGGATCAGTTGTACTGTAATTTTGGCCATGAGATTTGTCCTTTAATTACCTGTTTGAAGGGGGCTAGCTGTGTGACTCAGTTCACTAAAAAAGGTCATGAAGATAAGAAAACTCATGTTCATACACCCTGTGAAAAAAAAATTGTCAATAGATGGGATCCATTCTTCAGGATGAGTCTCTTGGCTGGGGCAGAGGGGTTAAAAAGTGTCTCTCACTCCGGATCTGTCCAGTATAACACAATCCACTTGTTTAAATGAGATCAGTGTAATGCTTCATTTCTTCTGTTGTGGAGTTGAAGAGAAATTAAATACATACTGACTAGTTTCACCACAGATTATCGCTGGGGGGCTCAGCAGGGGAACACTATTTGAGCACTTTATTGTTAAAAGAACCTTCTAATAAAGTGGAGATTGTCTATATTGGAGAATCCCTTAATGGGGTATTTAAGTATTAGAAAACTGTGTGTAAATATGACTATAAAACCAAGAGAGTCAAATGGGCACGGTCAGATCCAAAAACGTTTTAACCCCTTAAGGACTCAGGGTTTTTCCGTTTTTGCACTTTCGTTTTTTCCTCCTTACCTTTTAAAAATCATAACCCTTTCAATTTTCCACCTAAAAATCCATATTATAGCTTATTTTTTACGTCGCCAATTCTACTTTGCAGTGACATTAGTCATTTTACCCAAAAATGCACGGCGAAACGGAAAAAAAAATCATTGTGCGACAAAATCGAAAAAAAAACGCCATTTTGTAACTTTTGGGGGCTTTCGTTTCTACGCAGTGCATATTTCGGTAAAAATGACACCTTCTCTTTATTCTGTAGGTCCATACGGTTAAAATGATACCCTACTTATATAGGTTTGATTTTGTCGCACTTCTGGAAAAAATCATAACTACATGCAGGAAAATTTATACGTTTAAAAATGTCATCTTCTGACCCCTATAACTTTTTTATTTTTCCACGTATGGGGTGGTATGAGGACTCATTTTTTGCGCCGTGATCTGAAGTTTTTATCGGTATGATTTTTGTTTTGATCGGACTTTTTGATCACTTTTTATTCATTTTTTAATGATATAAAAAGTGACCAAAATACGCTTTTTTGGACTTTGGAATTTTTTTGCGCGTACGCCATTGACCGTACGGCTTAATTAATGATATATTTTTATAGTTCGGACATTTACGCACGCGGCGATACCACATATGTTTATTTTTTATTTTTTTTACACTGTTTTATTTTTTTTATGGGAAAAGGGGGGTGATTCAAACTTTTATTAGGGAAGGGGTTAAATGACCTTTATTAACACTTTTTTTTAAAAAAATTTTTGCAGTGTTATAGGTCCCATAGGGACCTATAACACTGCACACACTGATCTCTAATGCTGATCACTGGCGTGCATTAACACGCCTGTGATCAGCATTATCGGCGCTTGACTGCTCCTGCCTGGATCTCAGGCACGGAGCAGTCATTCGTCGATCGGACACCGAGGAGGCAGGTAAGAGCCCTCCTGGTGTCCGGTCAGCTGTTCGGGACGCTGCGATTTCACCGCGGCGGTCCCGAACAGCCCGACTGAGCAGCCGGGTCACTTTCACTTTAGAAGCGGCGGTCAGCTTTGACCGCCGCTTCTAAAGGGTTAATACCGCACATCGCCGCGATCGGCGATGTGTGGTATTAGCCGCGGGTCCCGGCCGTTGATTAGCGCCGGGACCGACGCGATATGATGCGGGATCGCGGCGCGATCCCGCTTCATATCGCGGGAGCCGGCGCAGGACGTAAATATACGTCCTGCGTCGTTAAGGGGTTAAAGTTGTTACTGATGGAAAAAATAAAAATAAAAAAAATAAAAAAACATTTTGTAATAAGGCTGTTGATTATTTTTTTTTTGTAATATTTAATAAGAAAACCAGCTCTTAACCACTTAAGGACTCAGGGCGTACCTGTACGCTGTGAGTCCGCTCCCTTTCTATAAAAGGGGTCAGGCCTCGCCTCTAAACGTCCGGGACCCGTGGCTATTAGCGCTCGGCACTGATCGCAGTGCCATACGCTATTAACCCTTTAGACGTGGCGTTATAAGTTGTTAAAAATAAAGACATGTGGCATCGCTGGAAGTGTCCAAATTATAAAAATATAACATTAATTAAACCACACGGTCAATGGCATATGCGGAAAAAAATTCCAAAGTCCAAAATAGCATATTTTGTCACTTTATATCATGAAAAAAAATTCATCAAAAAAGTCAATACAAAAATGGTACCGCTAAAAACATCAGATCACGGTGCAAAAAAGTTAGCCCTCATACCGCCCTGTACGGTTAAAAATTTAAAAGTTATAGGGGTCAGAAGATGACATCTATTAATTTTCGTGCATGTAGTTATGATTTTTTCCAGAAGCAAGACAAAATCAAACCTATATAAGTAGGGTATCATTTTAATCGTATGGACCTAAAGAATACGTTTTTTGGTGTCATTTTTACAAAAAAAAATAAAAAAAAAATACTTTACTGCATAGAAATGGAAGCCCCCAAATTTACAAAATGGCAGTTTTTCTTCAATTTTGTCGCACAATGATTTATGATTTTTTAAATATAAGGAGGAAAAAATGAAAGTGGAAAAAACTTCATTCCTTAAAAATCCCACCACTGGTTGACCCCATAGCTACTGGAACACTAACCAGTTCTGCAGCATCAGGCTTGTCCATGAGTCATGGACAAGGCTGCATGAGCAGACACACCAATCACCTCCCACCACCCCACACAAGGGTCATGCCCACTTTCTCCAAGAGGTTGTCTAACACAACTAATGAAAAGAGGGGGGAGTACTTAATATAATGTCATCACAAACTGTCCTGATTTCAACATGCCTTTTCCAGGATGCAAACCTGACAGGAAGTTATGTTGTCCTTTCATTTTGAGTGTAGCGTTATCTCCAGCTCCCAGCTCTTCACTCTCTCCAGAGATAATGCATCTTCCTCTGCTGTCTCAAGAGGCTTGGCTGAATCTGGTCTCTGAGCTCTAGCCACACCATCTGAGTGATGTCATCACCTCTGACCAGCCCCTACAGCTACATCAACTTCCTGTCATAAACATCTTTATTGGGACATTTAAGTAGAGCGAGATTGGCAGCCTGCTGTCTTGTGCTGAACAATTATACAGACAGAAGAGCAGGCAGGGAATGAAAAACAGGTGCTGCAACCTCAAGGACGCTATAGTTTGCTGTAAAATCAGATGTTCAGCAACAGTTCTGGGTGGGGAACTGGCAGGAGTGGACCGTGAAGAAAAGTTGAGAGAAAGCAAAACATTCTGGAACAGTACGAAATTAAGACACACCCGGCCAACCCTCCCCGCGTCAGTTTGAGAACTGAGGCAAACATGGTATATGCTCCTAAAGCATTTTTATGTTTTTGTTTTTTTACCTGACATTAGAGTACTCCATTAAGGGACAAGTATCATGGAGGGGGAAAAAAGAAAAAAAAATGTTTTTTATCCTGGCTCTCATTCACAGTGGCACATCACGGCCCCCGGCCGCCACGCCCCCTCTATATCGTTCTATGGGAAAGCTGAAGATTACCAAATAACTCTCAGAGCTATATGGAGGGGTCGTGATGCGCCGCTGTGGAGGAGAGCTGTAGCTCTAAACAGGAGATTGCGGGTGGAGGGGGGTAGTTCGAGCGCCTGGACCCCCGCGATCTAAAACTTTACCCCTATCCTTTAGAGAGGGGGAATAAGTTTTTTTCCATGATACTTGTCCTTTAAGTCAGTCCCTCATCTCTAGGTCAGTTATTGAAGGGAAGGGCTTGCATTATTACCTAGTGGACTGAGAAATATAGTCAACCCCCATCTGTTTTTGTTAGAGTATCTTTACACTGGATGGTTTTGAAGAGTAAACTTCCACACGATTTCAACAAGAAAAGCCACAAGTAAAAAAAAATTTAAAAAAAAAAAACCTCTTTCCTCTATGGATTTAGACAGTTTTTTTTTTGTTTTTTGTTAATACAGGCCTGTAAAGATTTACAGACTTAAATGGCAAAAACAAAAACTAAATGCAAGTCTTAAATGTCCCCTCAACTAAATATGTTGTGGATCTCATGCCCAGTTTTCACATGGGATTAGCATTCATATCCACTCCACAAAACACTTAAAAAACTCCTACAAAACCCCTTGAACCCGACATCCTGTAGGCGCAATATTCGTGAATTTGTTTAACAAAGGGCGGGACTAAAAGGAGCGATTGTAAGCTCACCAGAATAGTTTAGAGAGATCAATAGATATCAAAATATGAAGAGTTTGTAAAGTAGTGCAGAGTTTGTACACTCGCGTTTGCCTGGGTTTCCTTAATGTAACTACAATGTAGGGTGTGTTCACACTGCGTTATACTGTGTATAATGTATATGGTTTTTTTGTTTTTTCTTGGGGGGGGGGGGGGGGAAGACATGTTAAAGATATAATAACTATTCAACATACTATTTTGGCAAATAGACTGGTGAAACTAAGTTTTTGCACAGCAAAGTCAAACAAATTGTGGGGCTGTATAGGAAGAGACGTCACTGCCACAGGGACTAGATTACAGGTCCCGATGGCATTTTTTTGGAACTATAATTACTCAGGATTGCCAGGTCTGCACCAGTTTTATACCGCCCACGGTTATATTGCCCAGCGCAAGACTGGTGATCGGTTCCCTTTAAGGAGATACCGTATGGCATATCTAGTTTCCCATTAAATAATCAAACATTTAAAATGAAAAAACAAAACACACTAAGGGTGCATTCACTCTGCTATTGCGGTCTGTTTAACAAACATTTAGATTAAAAAAAAATAAATAAATCTAAGCTGATTGATGCTAAAAATGAATTTACATAAAAAATATAAAAATAACACTAAAAAAACACCACTTTTGCGGAACACATTTGCGTGGTTGACTTTTTTTTTTTGCAAATTAAACAGGCACTAAAAGGCATAAGCACAATGTAAACCTATCCTTACTCCCACCCCCCAAAAACATAAAGAGGTTCACTTTTAAGTCACATATTAACAGTATGAGATCAGTTAGGGCTGCATAAATTAACTTAAAATATTTTTTTTTTTTTTTAAATAAAACCACCACTACACAAACGTCTAAAGAACAAACAGTAATAACTATAAAGACAATAGTCCACTCCGTGAGGAGGGCCTCCCCACATGTCACACAGAGGAGTAACAGTCTCTGAGGTGATGATGAACGCTGCGCCTCACGAGGTGACGGTTATTTCCACCAGTCACGTGAGCCGTTTTCCCGCCCATTAGGCATCCGAGTAATTACACATTTGTTAAAGTTGCAGGGATGGCGCTCGGAGCTGTCGCCGCTGCCAGCAGAGGTAACGAGCAGTACACAGAGGAGCAGAGGCTCCTCCCACCTCCTGTGAAAGGGAGGGGGCGCTGCGCACCATTTTCCTCACATCCAAGACGCCATTTTGAGTTCCAGCGAGATGATAAAAAGAAAACCCCGACAGGGGCGCTCTTCTGTCGCGACATAAAACGGCTTCCTGAAAAAAAATATTTCGATTATTTTTTTTTTTTTTACCTCAGTCAGACTTTCTGTGTTCAACGTGTGCGGTGGACAGTGAGCGGTACCGGGAGGACGAAGCGTTCACCACCGCGCTGCACGCACACACAGAGCCGCCTTCCCGCAAGTCTTCCTTCTCCCTCGGTGCCTTCCAGCTCCGACATTCAAAACTCCAACGCCGATCGCTCCGCCCACTTCTAAGCCCCGACGTCACGTGAGCGGTCGTTATGCAAATGAGCTGCTTAAAACCAAAAAAAAGACAGCAGGCAGCAGCGC
This sequence comes from Hyla sarda, assembly GCF_029499605.1. NCBI lineage: Eukaryota > Metazoa > Chordata > Amphibia > Anura > Hylidae > Hyla > Hyla sarda. The sequence goes on from NC_079194.1 coordinate 54,886,224, forward strand.
TGCCAATCGGCAGTAAACAGCGTCCCCGATTTAACCGTCCTGCCAATCGCGCGCGCTGCAGTAGGTGCCAGTGTCGGGCCCGGGGGGAGCTGAAGGGGTGGGGGTAGAAAAGGTAGGTGGCTCCGCCCCCTCGTCACGTGGCCCTGGCAGATGGCAGATCGAGCCACAAAGGGCTGCCAACCGTGATCTAGTGCCGAACAGAGAGATCTGACCATAGGGATCTGTACAGATCGAGTTCTGGGAGGGTTCACTCACACAATAGGGCAGTTATGAGGGGATTACTAAAGTGTCTTATTTTAGTGACCCTAATAATACCACCAAACACCCCCACAACTGTGGCGAGAACCGTTTATAATCGTTCGCTATTTTGAAATATTACGCTGTGTTTATAACAGTTTTGTGTGTGTATATATATATATATATATATTATGTATAGTTTCATACTAGCTTATACTTATATGTCCTCTGGAAAATTCAATATAAATGTCAGTGTGATTAGAATGTAGCGACGTGTATATATAAAATATCCGGGCATGCTGGGAGTTGAAGTTTTGCAACATCTGGAGGGCCACAGTTTGAGACCACTAGTCTAAAGCAAACTGAAAGTGAAGCTGTCTTTGTTGCCTATAGCAACCAGTCACAGCTCAGCTTCCATGTGTTTTTAAATGTTTTATATTTGTTATATGTTTAGACGTATAGATCTGATCCTCAGTTTACCAAGCTGTGCTTCTCGAAGGGCTGGCAGGACATCATGGGACCTTTTTGCAACAGCTGGAGAACCACAGGTTGGGGCCCGCTGATCTAAAAAGCTGTTTTTGTTGGTGATCGCAGAAAAGCTTTTATTATGTACAGTGTTCCGGTGAAATGAAAGCCGAGTGTGATTGGTTGCTATTGGCAACAAAAGGGAGTTATTCTCTTAAGGTATGTTCACATGTACAGGATCTGCAGATATCAATGGAACTAAATGAACACAACATCTAATCTGCAGCAGATCCTGTACATGGGACTGTACCCTTATTTGTCATAAATCAGGCTCACGTGGGTAATATTAGGTCTTTTTAACAAAAAAAAAATATATATATATACACTTTTTTTTTTTCAATTTGCCAAAATAGTCTTATTATTCCAATAACATAACCCAGTTAAGGAGCCAATAGAAACATAGAATGTGTCGGCAGATAAGAACCATTCGGCCCTTCTAGTCTGCCCGTTATCCTGAATACTATATATAGTCCCTGGCCCTATCTCATATGAAGGATAGCCTTATACCCATCTCTTTCTTATATGAAGGAAAGCCTTATACCTATCTCTATCTTATATAAAGGATAGCCTTATGCCTATCTCTAGCTTATATTAGGGATAGCCTTATGCCTATCCCATATGTGCTCAAACCCCTTCACTGTATTTGCAGCTACCACTTCTGCAGGAAGGCTATTCCATGCATCCACTACTCTCTCAATAAAGTAATACTTCCTGATATTGCGGTATAAACCTTGGCCCCTCTAATATAAAACGATGTCCTCTTGTGTGTTATGGAGAGGGCTTGGGCCCTCAGCTGCTTTTAGTTACAGAGGGCTACCGCTAATAGCTGTCACAAAGTGATCTCTGATTCTGGCTATTAACCATTTAGATGCCACTGTAAAAACAGTGGCATTTTAACAGCCTTTATGTGCATCATATTTTAAAGGTTTCATAAAAAAACATTTTAATTCATAAAAAATAAATATACAAATAAAGATAAGATATTTATCAATTTTACTGCATAGTGTATGGCATAAAAACCTCACAACCTTTAAAAAATGAAAGGTGTCATTACACAGTACACTTGGTTTTGCAAAAAACGAGCCCTCATATGGCTCTTTAAATGGAAAGAAAATAATTATAACTATAAGGAGAGGAAGAAAAAAAATGAAATTTCCTGGGTCAAGGAGTTAAAGGGGTTATCACCATAAGGAGATTTTAGTATGTACCTGCCAGACAGTAATGGACATGCTTAGGAAGGATCTGCGCTTGTCTTGGGGATAAATGGCTATGTTGTGAGTCCACCATAACATGGTGGCTAGCTTTTTGTGAACTGGTATTTCCTGTCTGAGTTTTTCTTTTTTGACTACAAATTAGGGATCGACCGATATTGTTTTTTTTAGGGCCGATACCGATAATCGGTGGAGGTTAGGGCCGATAGCCGATAACTTATACCGATATTCCGGTATAAGTTATCGGCTATTAATCCCCCCGCGACACTGCTACAGATCATTGATTTAAAGCGGGCGCTTTAAATCAATGCACTGCAGTGGCTTTTGTGGTGCCATAGGCCGCCACCGCCACCCGCTACTCTCACCCTGCCTGTCCGGGGGTCCTGAGATCTATCAACGCTCCCCCCACCGCCGCACCGCGACCGCCCCCCCCCGACACGCCGCGACCGACCCGCCGCACTGCCCCCCCCGTCCCGCCGCGACCGCCCCCCCGACCCGCTGCACCGCCCCGGCCCCATTGCCTCCTCCATCCCCGGTTTTATAATTACCTGTTCCCAGGGTCCACTCTACATCTGGCTCCGGTGGCGTCCTCCTGAGCTGTCACTGTGCGCACTGCGTAACGCAGGACGCAGCAGGAGCAAGAACTAGCGTGGGCTCCGGGAACAGGTAATTATAAAACCGGGGATGGGGGAGGCAATGGGGGCGGTGCGGTGGGGGGTGCAACGCGGTTCGGGGGGGTGATGCGGTGGGGGCGGGGCATTATCGGCTAATCGGCAAGGTAATTGCCGATACCGATAATGTCCAAAATCGTGATTATCGGCCGATAATATTGGTCGATCCCTACTACAAATCCCATAATTCCATTTCCCTCCCACACATCAGCAACCCAGCCCATTGAAACATAAATGAGCTGCATCCATTCAAAAGACCTGTGGTTTTCAATCAGGGTGCCTACAGCTATTGCATTAGTTGCAGATTGATCTCTCTCCCACCAAGCAATCGCTCCACGCATTGAAGCAGACAGGCTCCCTGTCATCAGCTGACTAGTGAGGTCAGGTCTCGGCTGCATTGCAAACTGGGAAAAATCTGAGACAACAGTCATTTTGTTTGCTTTTAAAAACAAATATTGGAGTGAAAATCAAAGAAGAATTGTGAGAAAACCGTCACACACAGGTACAGACACTATATTATGAACTACACTAACTTTACAGCCCCCGTAGCATAGTAAAATAAAAAAAAAATCCTGGAATACCCCTTTAAAACTGTCTAAAGAAGAAGTGTCCTCTTAGCAACCAATCACAACACAGGTTTCATTTATTTATCCAGGGGCGGTTAAACACCTGAACAAATGCATTTTGTTTAGTACATGGGGACTTGGAAGCTATAAAGTTTGTTCTTGTTTGGGTATTTCAATAAATTTTTTGTCATATGTATGGTTTTATTTTTATGTCATTTTTATATTAGTAATTTTTCTTCCCCATTGTCTATATGACAGCACCCTGCCTCCAACTAATTGGGACAGGAAAAACACTGAGAGGTTAAAAGTAGGGATGTCCTGGTATCTGACCGATGTCCTCGATAACTAATCTGGTACCTGCCGGTGGGACCCCTGCCAGAGGTGCCCTGTGCTATGTAGCGCACAAACAATGCAGCGCTCGTCATAGGTAGGACCTGTGGCTAATGCCGAACATCACCAATCATGATGATGTCTGACATGAACCCTTTAGACGCTGCGATCAAAGTTGATCATGGTGTCTAAAAGTCCTGAAGTTAACTGCCTGTAGCTCATGGATGCTGATCAGGATCATCGCGGTATCCCTATCGTGAATCATCTGACCTTCTGGTCCCACTTTTCTACCTGGGTTTTTTTTTCCAGGACAGCCCACAGCGGCACTAGTACTCTGTAGAAGTGCCTGCAGGAAGCGGTGACATCAACTGTCTTCTGACCAGAAGTCACATCTGGAGTGTATAGCATCTGAAGTAACATCCAGCCAAAGAATATGGCGCCATATTTTGACATTAACCAGTGCCTGCAGCCACCCATTTGCCTGATTGGACATCTAGAGCTGCTAACCAGAATGTCTTCCTCTATATAGAGATCTTCTGATCCACCATTTAGGATTATTCATCTGAAGCAGGTTTGTCCACAAGTTCAGCATGCCTACACCTGCAAAAGCCTCTGTGGCTGATCCATTGCAAAGACAAGGATCTATGAGTAAGAAGGCCTATAGTTTTTTTTTTACCCTGACCTATCATAATTTATGATGCTGATCCGCTACTTTAGTTTGTTTAGTATGTAACAAGGAACCGACAGTATTTGCTAAACAGCCGCTATGTAAATAATGTATTTCTATTATGGTTTCTGTAGAAACTCCTTACCTTATGGAAGAAATAATGAAAATTATTCAGGTAGACATAAAGGCTTCAAAATCCCCTTCTGTCAGCCAAGATACTCTAACCACGTCTAAGGAAAGAAATCTATTGGCATCAGACAAATCTTCTCAGAACCACAGACACCAGTGCATGGGGCTGGGGGGCTCAGTTGGGGATCACACTGTTCAGGGGAGATGGAGCTAGTCTAGTCTAGAGATCAGGAAATCTAAAAGAGCTTCTGGCAATCTGTATGCCATTACAGGAGATGGAATTAAGTTCATGGAAAGACATGTACTAATCTATTCTATCAACACCACAGCTGTGGCATTTATCTGACATCAGGAGGGTCCATGTCACCCCACTCTTCAATCAATTACAAAACAAATATTTTGTTGGGCAGAACAAACCATATTATCAATTATTACAGTTAATCTCATAAGGATATGAAACATTGAGGCTGATGTCCTAAGCAGACAGTCCATAGAACCTATGGAATAAACTGTAGCGTATTGGGCTGTTTCCATGGTTGTAAAAAAAATGGAGGCTCCCCCAAGTAGACTTATTTGCCTCCAGGAAGAACCAAAAGGTGGAAAAACTTTTCTCACTTAATCCAAGAGACTCCATGATGGTGGTGGATTCTCTATCACAGAATTGAACATTCAGCCTTGGAAATGCTTTTCCTTTGATCCCCAGAGTTTTCTGGAAACCAATGAGTCAGCCTTGCACACTTATCTAAACAACCCCTCTCTGGCCCAAGAGGGGATGGTTAGTAGTGCTGGGGTCCATGAGTTTGAATGACCCAATCTTATTCCCTTCTCTTCACAACCTTCTTACACAAAGAACCTATCCACCACAATTAGATTTAGACTCTAACTCTGGCTGCCAGGAAACTGAGAAACTTTTATTAGAAAGAAGAGGGTTTTCAGAAAAAGTAATTGATACACTTCTTGCAGTTGTAAGGCTTCTACCTCTAAAATACATTTTAGAGTATGGAGGAAGAATGCTTCTTGGTGTGGGTCTACTGTCACACATGACTATCCTGACATAACAAAGATCATTGATTTTCTCCAAGACTGGTTTGACTTGAGCCTCTTCCTCAGTTTCCTAAAAGTATAGGTGTCTGCTGGGTCTCTAGATTCATTTAGGCCTCTGAATAGCTTAGGCCCAGAATCACTAACCTTTGCCTACTGTGGAACTAAAATATGGTACTTATTGCATTCACAGGGGGTCTATTTGAACCTTGAAACACAATCTCTATAAAATTCCTTCTAAAACTGTATTCTTGGTTGCGATTACATCAGCTTACAGAGTAAGCGAACTCCGGGCCCTGTCTATACTATGTGCAAGTAAAGGTATCTTCAGTAGAAACGCCGGCTTAACATGGCACAGGAATGACTCGAGGCACAGCCAGATAAGAACATAACAAATCTTTTAATACCAAGATGCAACGCGTTTCACTGCGCAGCTTCTTCAGGTATGTCTATACCACAGCGTCCTAGATGACAAAATTATCTTCAACTTAGACCCAAATTGTTTACCTAAGGTGTCCTTATCTTCCCACAGGTAGGAGGACATAGTAATACCATACTTCTGCTTTACTCCCAAAAATGATCAATAAAGGTAATTTAACTGTTCAGATGTCCAGAGAGCTATATTGAATCTCCTAAGCCTCCAAGAGTTGCCAGATGGCTTTTTCAGAAGCTTACACTGCTAGAGTTAAGTGCCCCCCCCTCTTTTATTTAAGGCTCATTCAAACCAGAAAAGTATCTTCCTTTTGGGTGGAGAAAGCTTCAGCCTCAGTGGAACAAATTGGCAAAGCTGCTAGTTGAAAAAATTTACATACTTTTTCCAAGCACTATAGGCTAGACCTTATGACCAATAAGGATATGACATTTGGATGCAAGGTCCTCAGAGCTGTTGTCCCTCTCTAAAAAGTTACTTCTTTGGCAGGGGAAACGATAAATTATATTCAACGATAATCCGATTTCTAGGAAGTCTTTATAAAAGCACCCGTGCATTTCTTACGGTGATAGATATTCTCTTTGTAATTTGTTTTATTAAAATGCATCTGTCACCTCCGTTTGAGGTATGGAGGTGCAGGCACCATCAGTTAGATCATAGGGAGATCAAACATATCATACTTTTGCTTCCTTAGCCCGCAGCTTGCAAAATTAAATTGCACCCTAACTGATGGAGCCTGCACCTCCGTACCTCATACAGAGGGGACAGTTGTACTTTCTTTTTCATGGGAGACAGGCCCAAGAGCTTTTTGGGCCATTTTTTCTACATATATAATAAATTGTGAACAATTTTAGACCCTTACACTTTTTTCGTATTTTATGTTGAGACCTAGTGCAAAAATGAAAAAAAAAATGAGTTTTTCAATTATAATAATAATAATCTTTATTATTATTACAGGTTCTGCAGTGCTATAAAGGGGCAAAGTGCTAACCATGTAAGCCAATTAGGGAATGTTATAGGCCTGCTTAAAGAGGTGTGTCTTTAGTGCTAGTTTAAAACTGAATGTTATGGTTGAGTCTGAGGGATCGCATTCCAGAGAACTGGTGCAGTACAAGCAAAGTCTTGGAGACGGGAGTGAGAGGTTCGGTTTATAGAAGATTTTAATGTGAGATCATTAGCAGAGTGGAGAGAACGTGTAGGATGGTAAAACAGAGATGAGGGATGAGATGTAAGGAGGTGCAGCATTGGGAAGAGTTTTGTGTGTGTGATACTGAGGATTTTGTACTGTATTCTGGACTAAATGGATAACCAGTATAGTGACTGGCACAGGGGGGAGGCATTGGTGTAACGGCTGGAGAGGAAGAGGAGTCTAGCTGCGGCAATTATGCATTCAATACCCTATAACGACAAAGTGATAACAGAATGTTAACCACCTAAGTACCCAGAGCGTACCTGTACATCCTTAGTCCTCTCCCTTTCTATAATGCGGGGCCACATTTTAAACGTATACATTTTCCTGCATGTAGTTATGATTATGATATTTTCCAGAAGTACGACAAAATCAAACCTATATAAATAGGGACATAAGAAATGCCGAGGGGCAACTCAGCTCACTCACCACACCGTAATATAGTCCTGGGCTTCGTAGAGAGAAGACAGTCTGGAGCACGAACATGCGGGCCGCTTCCCGTTTGTAGCATGCAGGGAGAAAGAGTAGGAAGTTCAGCTCAATGACCAGAGAAAGTAAAACGTAACCTTTACTGTGAACGGTTAAAATCCATGAGGACAAGAAAAACTAAATAGGGTTATAAAAACATTGCAATGTTTTTATAACCCTATTTAGTTTTTCTTGTCCTCATGGATTTTAACTGTCTACAGTAAAGGTTACGTTTTACTTTCTCTGGTCAGTGAGCTGAACTTCCTACTCTTTCTCCCTGCGATATAAGTAGGGTATCATTTTAATCGTATGGACCTACAGAATAAAGAAAAGGTGTCATTTGTTCCGAAAAATGTACGGCATAGAAACGGAAGCCCTCAAAAGTTACGAAATGGCATTTTTTCTTCAGTTTTGTTGCACAATGATTTTTTTCCCTTTCGCCATAGATTTCTGGTAAAATTACTAATGTCATTACAAAGTAGAATTGGTGGCACAACAAATAAGCCATCATATGGATTTTTAGGTGCAAAATTGCAGAAAAAAAGTGCAAAAACAGAAAAACCCTGGGTCCTTAAGGGGTTAAAAATCTTTGCTTTATTGAAAAAGCTAATTATTGCTTTTAAATAAGTATTCACACCCTTTACTTAGCTGACGTACGTTTTAGCAGTGATTACAGTCTCGAGCCTTCTTGGAAATTATACAACAAGGTTTGCACGCCTGGATTTGGGGCTTTCTGACAATTTTCTAAGTGTATCCTCTCAAGCTCTGTTGTGTTGGATGGGGACTGTTGGTGAAAAGCCATTTTCAGGTCTCTCCAGAGATATTTACAGTGGGGAAAAAAGTATTTAGTCAGCAACCAATTGTGCAAGTTCTCCCACCTTAACCTGTTAACGACCATGGACGTCTATGCTCGTCCATGTGCCATTAACTGGGTATGATGCGGGCTCCCGACTCGAGCCCGCATCATAACGGCCAGCTCCCAGCTGATTCTTGTAGCTGGGGGCAGGCGTTAATAGCCGACATGCGGCGATCGCCGTGGCCGGCTATTAACCCTTTAGATCCCCGCTGTCAAAGCTGACAGCAGTGTCTAAAGGTGCCTTTGTCCCTGGCTGTCCAGTGGGGTGGAACACCTCCCCCCGCAGCGCGATCATGGGGGGGGGGGGGGGGGGCGATCAACTGCTGAGGTAGCCTGAGGGCTTACCTCTACTGCTGTGCCGGCTTCGGCGCTCAGAATGATAAAGCCTGGCAGGACCAGGCTTTATCAATCGAGCGCAGAGCACACAGATCAATGGGGTTCTATGGAATCACATTGATCTGTATGAGGAATCAAATGATTGCTCCTAAAAGTCCCCTAAGGGGACTAAAAGTGTAAAGAAAAAAGTTTATAAAAAGTTTAAAAACATACATATTAACCCCTTCTTTATTAAAAGTTTAAATCGCCCCCTTTTCCCAAATTCCATATAAAAAATATGTAAACATAATAAAAATAAATATATGTGGTATCGCTGCGTGCGTAAATGTCTGAACTATAAAATATATAGTTATTTAAACCGCACGGTCAATGGTGTACGGGCCCAAAAAATCCAAAGTCCAAAATAGCATATTTTTGGTCACTTTTTATACAATAAAAAACGAATAAAAAGCGATCAAAATGTCTGATCAAAACAAAAATGGTACTGATTAAAACTTGATCACGGTGCAAAAAAATGAGCCCTCATACCACCCTCTACGCGGAAAAATAAAAAAGTTATAGGGGTCAGAAGAGGACAATTTTAAATGTATTAATTTTCATGCATGTAGTTATGATTTTTTTCCAAAAGTACGACAAAATCAAACCTATATCAGTAGGGTATCATTTTAATCTTATGGACCTATAGAATAAAAATAAAGTGTCATTTTTACCAAAAAATGTACTACGTAGAAACGGAAGCCCCCAAAATTTGCAAATAGGCGTTTTTACTTCAGTTTTGTCGCACAATGATTTTGTTTCCCGTTTTGCCGTAGATTTTTGGGTAAAGTGACTGATGTCATTACAAAGTAGAATTGGTGGTGCAAAAAATAAGCCCTCATATGGATTTTTAGGTGCAAAATTTAAAGGGTTATGATTGTTAAAAGGTAAGGAGGAAAAAACGAAAGTGCAAAAACAGAAAAATGCTTGGTCCTTAAGGGGTTAAAAGATGAGAGAGGCCTGTCATTTTCATCATAGGTATACCTCAACTATGAGAGACAGAATGGTGCGAAAGAATACAGGAAATCACATTGTAGGATTTCTAATTAATTAAATGGTAAATTACTCGGTAAAATAAGTATATGGTCACCTACAAACAGGCAAGATTTCTGGCTCTCACTGACCTGTAACTTCTTTAAGAGTCTTCTCTGTCCTCTACTCATTACCTGTATTAATGGCATTGGTTTGAACTTGTTATTAGTATAAAAGACATGTCCACAACCTCAAACAGTCACACTCCAAACTCCACTATGGCCAAGACCAAAGAGCCGTCGAAGGACACCAGAAACAAAATTGTAGACCTGCACCAGGCTGGGAAGACTGAACCTGCAATAGGCAAGCAGCTTGGTGTGAAGAAATAAACTGTGGGAGCAATTATTAGAAAATGGAAGACATACAAGACCACTGATATTCTCCCTCGATCTGGGGCTCCACTGAAAGATCTCACCCCATGGTGTCAAAATGATCACAACGATGTGCAAAAATCTCAGAACCACACGGGGGGACCTAGTGAATGACCTACAGAGAGCTGGGACCAAAGTAACAAAGGCTACCATCAGTAACACACTACGCCGCCAGGGACTCAAATCATGCAGTGCCAGACGTGTCCCCCTGCTTGAGTCAGTACATGTCCGGGCCTGTCTGAAGTTTGCTAGAGAGCATTTGGATGATCCAGAAGAGGATCGGGAGAATGTCATATGGTCAGATGAAACCAAAGTAGAACTTTTTGGTAAAAATTCAACTCGTCGTGTTTGGTGGAGAAAATGCTGAGTTGAATCCAAAGAACACCATACCTACTGTGAAGCATGGGGGTGAAACATCATGCTTTGGGGCTGTTTTTCAGCAAAGGGACCAGGACGACTGGTCCTTGTAAAGGAAATGGGGCCATCTATCATGAGCTTTTGAGTGAAAACCTCCTTCCATCAGCTAGGGCATTGAAGATGAAACGTGGCTGGGTCTTTCAGTATGACAATGATCCCAAACACACTGCCCGGGCAACGAAGGAGTGGCTTCGTAAGAAGCATTTCAAGGTCCTGGAGTGGCCTAGCTGGTCTCCAGATCTCAACCCCATAGAAAATCTTTGGAGGGAGTTAAAAGTCTGTGTTGCCCAGAGACAGCCCAAAAACATCACTGCTCTAGAGGAGATCTGCATGGAGGAATGGGCCAAAATACCAGCAACAGTGTGAAAACCTAGTGAAGACTTACAGAAAAAGTTTGACCTCTGTCATTGCTAACAAAGTATTGAGATGAACTTTTGTTATTGACCAAATTATTGGTCATAATTTGCAAATAAATTTAAAAAAATTAGACAATGTGATTTTATGGATTTTTCTCTCTCATTATGTCTCTGTGAGAACTTGCACAATTGGTGGCTGACTAAATACTTTTTTCCCCCCACTGTAGCTAGCTCTGGCCAAGGCCCTTCTTTCCTATTCACTTAGTTTAATGGGGCAGCCAGCTGTAGTCTTGGTTGTTCCAAACTTCTTCCACATAAGAAGGGCCGGTTCTGCCTATAGGAAAAATAGGCAACAGCCTCGAGAGCCCTCTCGCCAGCTGCAAAGTTAGTAGCCAGCCAGCATCCGAAGCACCCGCTGCTCTTCCAAAGCACCCCCACCCCAGTTAGCACCACCATTGCACCCCTAACCAAATCGTCCTCCCAATCCCGCCAGCTCCAAGGCAGGCAGGTCAAGTCCGTCCTGCATCTTGACATAGTGCGCGCCTCTATACATCCGCCCCAACCTCCTCGCCTCTCCTAAGCGATCACGTCTGTCTGTCTCGGAGGAGTACTGCTTGCAGCAGCAACATGCTCCTCAGAGGCAGACAGGCATGATTGCTGATGTCCTCTGCCTCATGACATCACAACTCAATCTCCGCCCCTCGGCCACCGCTCAGGCTATAGAGGACAATGATGGCACTACTGACAGTCGATGGGGGCTTGTGTGCAGATTCTTACAGCATGTGCAAGTGCACCATTATGTAGTGTGTAACCCCAGAAGTAAGAAGATTACACAAGGAGGAGGTTGTTACAGTGTGAAACCCCAGTAGTAAGGTTATTACATGACAAGGAGATTTGTAAGAGTGTGTCACCCCAGTAGTAAAGTTGGGCATGTCAAGGGGCGAGACCAATGGGCGGGGACAAGGGGTGGCAAAATTAGCTTTCCCCTAGGGTGGCAAAAATCCTTGCACCAGCCCTGTATGAAGGCCACTATGCTCCTTAAGTGCAGCAGAAATGTTTTTAGCCTTCTTCAGACCTGTGCCTCCACACAAACATGTCTAAACTCTATAGGCAGTGCTTTACTCTTCATGGCTTGGTTTTTACTTTGATATGCATTGTCAACAGTGAGACCTTATATAGACTGGGCTGTGTCTTTCAAAATCTTCTCTCATTACCTGAATTTACCACAGGTGACTCTAATCAAGGTGTAGAAACAGCTCAGAGATGATCAAGAGAAACGGAAGGAGCCAGAGCTAAAGTGTCATAGCAAAGGATCAGAATGCAAAATTTTAGTTTTTAACCCCTTGGGGATGGAGCCCATTATGACCCTAAGGACGAGAGCATTTTTTGCAAATCTGACCACTGTCACTTTAAGCATTAATAACTCTGGGATGCTTTTACTTATAAATTTGATTCCGAGATTGTTTTTTCGTGACATATTCTACTTTATGTTAGTGGTAAATTTTCGTCGATACTTGCATCCTTTCTTGGTGAAAAATTCAAAAATTTCATGAAAAATTTGAAAATTTAGCATTTTTCTAACTTTGAAGCTCTCTGCTTATAAGGAATATGGATATTCCAAATAAATTATATATTGATTCAGATATACAATATGTCTACTTTATGTTTGCATCATAAAATTGATGAGTTTTTACTTTTGGAAAACATCAGAGGGCTTCAAAGTTCAACAGCAATTTTCCAATTTTTTGCAAAATTTTCAAAATCGGAATTTTTCAGGGACCAGTTCAGGTTTGAAGTGAATTTGAATGGTCTTCTGGTTAGAAATACCCCATAAATGACCCCATTATAAAAACTGCATCCCTCAAAGTATTAAAAATGACATTTAGTAAGTGTGTTAACCCTTTAGGTGTTTCACAGGAATAGAAGCAAAGTGAAGGAGAGAATTCAAAATCTTAATTTTATACACTCGCATGTTCTTGTAGACCCAGTTTTTGAATTTTTACAAGGGGTAAAAGGAAAAAAATCCTCTCAAAATTTGTAACCCAATTTCTCTCGAGTAAGAAAATACCTCATATGTGTATGTCAAGTGTTCGGCGGGTGCACTAGAGGGCTCAGAAGCGAAGGAGCAACAATGGGATTTAGGAGAGTGAGTTTTTCTGAAATGTTTTTTGGGGGGCATGTCCTATTTAGGATGCCCCTATGGTGCCAGGACAGCAAAAAAACCACATCGCACACTATTATGGAAACGACACCCCTCAAGGAATGTAACAAGGGGTACGGTGAGCCTTAACACCCCACAGGTGTTTGACAACTTTTTGTTAGTCAGATGTGTAAATAAAAAAAAAAATTTCCACTAAAATGCTGTTTTTCCCCCCAAATTTTACAAAGGGTAATAGGAGAAAATGCCCCCCAAAATTTGTAACCCCATTTCTTCTGAGTATGGAAATACCCCATGTTTGGACGTCAAGTGCACTGCGAGCGAACTACAATGCTCAGAAGAGAAGGAGCGCTATTGAGCTTTTAGAGAGATCATTTGTTTGGAATGGAAGTCGGGGGCCATGTGCATTTACAAAGCCCCCCGTGGTGCCAGAACAGTGGACTCCCCCACATGTGACACATTTTGGAAACTACACCCCTCACAGAATGTAATAAGGGGTACAGTGAGCATTTACACCCTACTGGCGTTTGACAGATCTTTGGAACAGTGGGCTGTGCAAACAAAAAAATTTAATTTTTCATTTTCACGGATCACTGTTCCACTTGTGGGGTGTAAATGCTCACTATACCCCTTATTACATTACATGAGGGGTGTAGTTTCCAAAATGGGATCACATGTGGGTATTTATTTTTTTGGGTTTATGTCAGAACCGCTGTAAAATCAGCCACCCCTGTGCAAATCACCAATTTTGGCCTCAAATGTACATAGTGCACTCTCACTCCTGAGCCTTGTTGTGCGCCCGCAGAGCATTTTACGCCTACATATGGGGTATTTCCGAACTCAGGAGAAATTGCGTTACAAATTTTGGGGGTCTTTTTTTCCTTTTACCTCTTGTGAAAATAAAAAGTAAAGGGCAACACCAGCATGTTGGTGTAAAAAAAAAATTTTTTACACTAACAGGCTGGTGTAGACCCCAACTTTTCCTTTTCATAAGGGGTAAAAGGAGAAAAAGCCCCCAAAATTAGTAGTGCAATTTCTCCCGAGTACGGAGATACCCCATATGTGGCACTAAACTGTTTCCTTGAAATACGACAGGGCTCCGAAGTGAGAGAGCGGCATGCGCATTTGAGGACTAAATTAGGGATTGCATAGGGGTGGACATAGGGGTATTCTATGCCAGTGATTCCCAAACAGGGTGCCTCCAGCTGTTGCTAAACTCCCAGCATGCCTGGACAGTCAGTGGCTGTCCGGAAATGCTGGGAGTTGTTGTTTTGCAACAGCTGGAGGCTCCGTTTTGGAAACACTGCCGTACAATACGTTTTTCATTTTTATTGGGGGGGGGGGGGGGGGGGACAGTGTAAGGGGGTGTATATGTAGTGTTTTACTCTTTATTAGGTGTTAGTGTAGTGTTTTTAGGGTACAGTCACACTGGCGGGTTACGGTGAGTTTCCCGATAGGAATTTGCGCTGCGGCGAAAAATTTGCCGCAGCTCATACTTGAAGCAGGAAACTTGCTGTAAACCCGCCCATGTGAATGTACCCTGTACGTTCACATGGGGGGGGGGGGGGCAAACCTCCAGCTGTTTCAAAACTACAACTTCCAGCATGTACTGACAGACCATGCATGCTGGGAGTTGTAGTTTTGCAACAGCTGGAGGCACACTGGTTGGAAAACCTTCAGTTAGGTTCTGTTACCTAACTCAGTATTTTCCAACCAGTGAGCCTCCAGCTGTTGCAAAACTACAACTCCCAGCATGCACGGTCTGTCAGTACATGCTGGGAGTTGTAGTTTTGCAACAGCTGGAGGCACACTGGTTTGAAAACCTTCAGTTAGGTTCTGTTACCTAACTCAGTATTTTCCAACCAGTGTGCCTCCAGCTGTTGCAAAACTACAACTCCCAGCATGCACGGTCTGTCAGTACATGCTGGGAGTTGTAGTTAGGTTCTGTTACCTAACTCAGTATTTTCCAACCAGTGTGCCTCCAGCTGTTGCAAAACTACAATTCCCAGCATGTACTGATCACAGAAGGGCATGCTGGGAGATGTAGTTATGCAACAGCTGGAGGTACGCAACTACAACTCCCAGCATGCCGAGACAGCTGTTTTCTGTGTGGGCATGCTGGAATTTGTAGTTTTGCAACATCTGGAGTGCTACAATTTAGAGACCACTGAACAGTGATCTCCAAACTGTGGACCTCCAGCTGTTGCAAAACTACAAATTCCAGCATGCCCACACAGCAAACAGCTGTCTGGGCATGCTGGGAGTTGTAGTTTTGCAACATCTGGAGGGCTACAGTCTAGAGACCACTATAGTGGTCTCACACTGTAGCCCTCTAGATGTTGCTAGGCAACTACTCACCGGCTTCCGTCGCATCCAGGGAGCCGTCCTCTTCTGCCGCCTGCCGCCCGCAGGTCTCCGTCGCCTCCCGCCGATCGCCGTCGCTCCGCAGCCTCCGGAGGGGTAAGTGGACTCCGGCGCCGCTCCTCTTCGTTTTCCCCGTTCTGCCCCGCCTATTGTGGGTGGGCAGGACGGGGAAAACGAAAGTAAACCCCCCCGCCCCAGATCTGCTATTGGTGGTCGCGTCTAGACCACCAATAGCAGGGATAGGAGGGGTGGCCACCTCACTCCTATCGCTTTAGGGGGATCGTGGGTGTCTTAGACACCCGCGATCCCCCTTCTATTCCGGGTCACCATAGACCCAGAATCGGCGCAAATCGCAAGTGTGAATGCGCCGATCGCCGACATGGGGGGGGTCTAATGACCCCCCTGGGCATTTGCACGGGGTGCCTGCTGATAGATATCAGCAGTCACCCCGGCCTGGTCCCCGCCCGGCGTGCGGCGGGGACCGAAATTCCCACGGGCGTATGGATACGCCCTTCGTCCTTAAGTACCAGGACGCAAGGGCGTATGCATACGCCCTTCGTCCCCAACAGGTTAAGGACCCAGCCAATTTTCACTGTAGGACACGGCCATTTTTTGCACATCTGACCACTGTCACTTTAAACATTAATAACTCTGGGATGCTTTTACCTTTCATTCTGATTCCGAGATTGTTTTTTCGTGACATATTCTACTTTAATTTAGTGGTAAAATTTTGGTCGATACTTGCATCATTTCTTGGTGAAAAATTCCAAAATTTTATGAAAAAAATAGAAAATTGTGCATTTTTTTTTTACTTTGAAGCTCTCTGCTTATAAGGAAAATGAATATTCCAAATAAATTATAGATTGATTCACATATACAACATGTCTACTTTATGATTGCATCATAAAGTTGACATGTTTTTACTTTTGGAAGACATCAGAGGGCTTTAAAGTATAGCAGCAATTTTCCAATTTTTCACAATATTTTCAAAATCGAAATTTTTCAGGGACCAGTTCTGTTTTGAAGTGGATTTGAAGGGTCTTCATATTAGAAATACCCCACAAATTACCCCATTATAAAAACTACACCCCTCAAAGTATTCAAAATGGTATTCAAAAGCTTTGTTAACCCTTTAGGTGTTTCACAGGAATAGCAGCAAAGTGAAGGAGAAAATTCTAAGTCTTCATTTTTTAAACTGGCATGTTCTTGTAGACCCAGTTTTTGAATTTTTTCAAGGGGTAAAATGAGAGAAATCTTCCTAAAATGTGTAACCCAATTTCTCTAGAGTAAGGAAATACCTCATATGTGTATGTCAAGTGTTCGGCGGGCGCAGTAGAGGGCTCAGAAGGGAATGAGCAATAGTGGGATTTTGGAGAGTGAGTTTTTCTGAAATTGTTTTTGGGGGGCATGTCACATATAGGAAGCCCCTATGGTGCCAGAACAGCAAAAAAAACACATGGCATACTATTTTGGAAACTAGACCCCTCAAGGCACGTAACAAGGGGTCCAGTGAGTCTTAACACCCCACAGGTGTTCCACAACTTTTTGTTAAAGTTGGATGTGTAAATTATTTTTTTTTCCACTAAAATGCTAGTTTTCCCCCAAATTTTTACAAGGGTTAATAGGAAAGAATGCCCCCCAAAATTTGTTACCCCATCTCTTCTGAGTATGGAAATACCTCATATGTTCACGTCAAGTGCTCTGTTGGCGTACTACAATGCTCAGAAGAGAAGGAGTCACATTTGGCTTTTGCAAAGTAAATTTTGCTGAAATGTTTTTTTGGGGGCAGGTCCCATTTAGGAAGCCCCTATGGTGCCAGGACAGCAAAAAAAAAAAAAAAAAAACACATGGCATACTATTTTGGAAACAACACCCCTCAAGGAACGTAACAAGGGGTACAGTGAGCCTTAACACCCCACAGGTGTTTGACGACTTTTCGTCAAAGTTGGACGTGTAAATTATATATATTTTTTCAATAAAATGCTGGTTTTCCCCCAAAATTTACATTTTTACAAGGGGTAATAGGAGAAAATGACCCCCAAAATGTGTAATCCCATCTCTTCTGAGTATGGAAATACCTCATATGTGCACGTCAAGTGCTATGTTGGCGTACTACAATGCTCAGAAGAGAAGGAGTCACATTTGGCTTTTGCAAAGTAAATTTTGTTGAAATGTTTTTTTGGGGGCATGTCCCATTTAGGAGGTCCCTATGGTGCCAGGACAGCAAAAAAAAAAAAAAACCCCACATAGCATAATATTTTGGAAACTACATCCCTCAAGGAACGTAACAAGGGGAACAGTGAGCCTTAACACCCCCCAGGGGTTTGACGACTTTGGATGTGTAAATGATTTTTTATTCTTATTTTCCACTAAAATGCTGGTTTTTCCCAAAATTTTACATTTTTACAAGGAGTAATAAGAGAAATGCCCCCCAAAATGTGTAACCCCATCTTTTCTGAGTATGGAAATACCCCATGTGTGGACGTCAAGTGCACTGTGGGCGCACTACAATGCTCAGAAGAGGAGTCACATTTGCAAATTTTGCTGAAATGGGGGGGGGCATATGGCATTTCGGAAGCCCCTATGGTGCCAGGACAGCAAAAAAAACCCACCATGGCATACTATTTTAGAAACTACACCCCTCAAGGAATGTAACAAGGGGTACAGTGAGCCTTAACACCCCACAGGTGTTTTGATAAATATTCATGAAGTGGGATGTGAAAATGAAAAATTGGATTTTTTTTACACTAAAATGCTGGGGTTACCCCAAATTTTTCATTTTCACAAGTGGTAAAAGGAGAAAATTTCATTGTAAATATGAAAATACATTTCTTTGAAGTAAGGACATACCTAATATCTTAGCATAAACAGCATGCACACCGGTCTCAGAGGTGCCGGAGATCAGTCAGGGTCCTTGAGCTTTGGCTTTCTCCTATGGAGCCAGAAGTAAGCATGTAAGTATGTAAACCGCAACTTTTTTGTACCATACCCGTGTTTTGTGCATGGCCATGTATGGCTTGAGGACTTGATCAGAAAGATCAACTCTCCCCATATACCGATTGTAGTCCAGAATACAATCGGGCTTGAGGACCGGTGTTGTGGTACCTCGCACAGGGACAGGTGAGCTGCCGTTGCAATGAATAGTGGTCAGCATAAGGACATCCCTCTTATACTTGACCAACAACAGGTTTTCATGGGCAAGGGCACGGGACTCACCCTTGGGAATAGGTGTCTGGATCAAATTTAGAGGGAGGCCTCTCTGGTTTTTCCGCACGGTCCCATAAGCGGACGTCGATCTGGCGGCAAGGGATGTGAAGAGAGGGATGCTGGTATAAAAGTTGTCCACGTACACGTGGTAACCCTTATCCAGCAATGGGTGCACAAGCTCCCAAACGAGTTTCCCGCTAACACCCAGAGTGGGGGAACAATCTGGGGGTTCAATACGGGAATCTCGTCCCTCATACACTCTAAACTTGTAAGTGTACCCGGAGGTACTCTCACAAAGTTTATAGAGCTTCACGCCATATCGCGCCCGCTTCGAGGGAATATATTGGCGGAAGATGAGTCTCCCCTTAAAACTGATAAGAGACTCATCAACCGAGAGGTCCCTGAGAGGTAGGTAGGCCTCCAAAAATTTGGCCCCAAAGTGATCGATGACCGGCCTCACTTTGTAAAGCCGGTCATCGGTGGGATCACTTCGGGGTGGACATGCCTCTTTATCTGCATAATGAAGGCATTTCCGAAACGCCTCGAACCGCTTCCGTGTCATGGCCATACTGTAAAGCGGGGTCTTGTATAGGACGTCCCCGCTCCATTAGTGCCTGACACTAGGCTTTTTGTCCAGGCCCATATGCAGCAAGAGGCCCCAAAATGTCCTCATCTCTGCTGCATCAATGGCGCGCCATTCATTGGGCCTGGCCAAAAAAGAATCTGGGTGGTGGGTGAGGAACTGCCTATCGTACAGATTCGTCTGCTCCACCATTAGATTGACCAGGCTGTCACTGAAAAAATAGCTGAAATAGTCCATTTCAGTGAACCCGGCCGTGTCAATCCGGATTCGCCAACAAACTCAGGAACCCGTGGCTGATAACCCTATGGGTGTCTCCAGACAGGTTCACCGGAAGGGGGCTCCGGTAAACTTGTCTGGGGGGTCGGACTCCTAGTACCAGCGGCATTGTCGCTTGTACTAGTGCTGGCCACTGGGCCACTATCATGGGGGGTGCGTGGCCTCGCCTGGCGGCGTCTCCGCCGCCATACAGGGGACTCATCATCACTACTAGATGATGAGGAGGACGACGAAGAACACAGGAATGTTGGATCTTCATCGTCCTCACTGGCAGATTAGGAAACGGAGGCAAGAAAAGCGTATGCCTCCACTGCCGAAAATGCCTGGCGAGCCATCGCCTTTTTCTACGGTGGCGGGGGGCGGTGGTGGTGTGGCGGTATAGGGGGGGGGGTGGGGGTGTGTTGGGGGGGGAGTATGTACTGTGTGTGATTGGTGTAACTATAAACCATATGGGGGGGGAAAGCGCTGCGGCCAAAAAAAAAATGGGAGGGCCAAATGCAGCGCCCTGAACCCCTAATAGGGCCCGGGTCACACTGATAAATTGCGGCGGACCCTTGGGGACCTATTTGGGGGGGGGGGATTTTTTTTTACTTTTTATAACTTTTATTTTACTTTTTACCCTACCTTTCCCTGGATTGTATTCTTTCCCTGATCTATGGGGGGCTTCTTTTCTTCTGTGGGGGCTCCGATCTCAGCAGAGGGGGGGTCCCGGTCTTCCTGCAGCAGCTCTGACTGCTGACTGAACCCAGCCAGCTGCAGGAGGATGCGGTTAATCCCTCCCCTGCTGGCTGCTATTGGCTGGACGTCCAGCCAATAGCAGCGATCCTGGTGGGGTGACGAAATCGCCACCTCCCCATAGATACAGGAGGTGATCGGGGGTGTATCCTACACCCCCGATCACCTTGTTTCTCCGGGTCAGCGGGTCACCAGTGACCCGCATCACCGAAATCGCAGCGATTCACAAGTGTGAATTCAGTTGCGTTTTTTTGCGATCGCCGACATGGGGGGTCTAATGACCCTCCTAGGCGTTTGCACGGGATGCCTGCTGAATGGCGTGGACCGGAATTGTCCATGACGTACGCGTATGTCATGGGTCCTTAAGTACCAGGGTGTCATGACGTATGCGTACGTCAAGGCTCCTTTAGGGGTTAATATTTTATAAATTTGCCAACAATTTCTAAAAATCTATTTTCACATTATCATTTTGGGGTATTAAATGAAGATTGAGAGGAAAATAGATTTTTCTTTTTTAATTTTACTACAAGGCCACAACATAACAAAATGTGAAAAAGTGAAAAGGTCTGAAAACTTTCTGAAATCATTGTAAGTGTATAGGAAGATTCATAGTGCAGTGCTAAATGGCTTAAAGAGAATCTGACAGCAGTTTCGCCTGCACTTAACCCAATATACTGGCTAATAGTGTGAGTGAAGAGCTGAGGGGCAGAGTTACTTACTCCTTTCCGTAGCTCCTGTGCAGAGTTCGGTCTATTTTTTTCTTCTATTTAAATTGCACTAACGCAATGAGGACTGGGAGCCAGCTTGCCGAGCTCCCCTGCCATGTGAATATTCATTCCCATGCCGCTCCATTCCCCGCCTCCATTGCACGCTTGAGCATAATATAAATACAACAAAAAACAGACAGAACTCTACACAGAAAGGATTAAAGAACCCTGCATTTTGCACTTTGTGCAACAAAGACTGTTGATCTGCCCCCATAGTGTTTTCTGGAAAAATGGCGCATTACTTGTGCCGTTTTTTTCTCTCCAAACTTTACTAATTTGTTTGAAAAAACTGCAGCCACATGCTAGCTGAATCTTAATAGGGAATACACAAAAAAAGGATCTTTTTGTGGCATTTTTTTCACTTTGGTGCGTTTTTAGAGATGGTTTGTTTTTTCACATAAACCTCCATTTTTTTTCTTGTAGATATAAAAAATTTATGTTAACGTGTTGTGCATTTTTTATTGCATATTTACACATCTTTGAGATATCCTTAAATCATATGATTGATCATATGATTCAAGGATCTCTTAAGGATGTAGTAGAGGTTGTGGCAAGAATGTTTATTGTTGTCACCCAGCTATCCAAGATATCAGATGAGGACACATTTGCAAAAAAAGGTTTTTGGCATCACCTGTCCGTTGTCCAGCTTTACCACACTTGATAGGTATTCCATTTGTCGTAGCAGTTGTGGCAGCCATGTTTATTACCCAGCTTTCCCAGACATCAAATAAGAACACTGATTTATTTGTGCTGTTGTGTTTTTATTCATTAAGTTATTTATTTGTAGATTTTGCATTAATCATAAAAACTGTCCCAATGGGTTAAATGCCAATATTCTTTCTAGATTTATGTTGATGTGACCGTACATTTCACAAACTTTTTTTGTAAAAAACAACTCCTCCCGTACAAATGTCATCATTATACATAAAACAAACTCCTTAAAAGTCCTATACAAGTCAATGGGAAATATATATTACTGTATAACTTCCAAACGGCTGGAGATATTTCGATAATACTTGGTCACATGTTACTGATGTGTCCACTTAAAGTATAGGATAGTTAATTTAACCCTTAACTACCTCTATTTGTGAGGGTTGGGGGTTTTGTTTAAAGTCCCATGCAAATCAATGGGAAATGTATGTTCCCAAATAACTTCTGTATGGCTGGAGATATTTCAATACCTGGTCACATATTACAGGTCGGAATATGAGGACGGGATAAGAGGTCAAGATAGGAGGACGGGATAGGAGGACCGGGATAGGAGGACGAGATAGGAGGTCGAGATAGGAGGACGGGATAGGAGGTCAAGATAGGAGGTCGGGATAGGAGGACCGGGATAGGAGGACGTGATAGGAGGTCGAGATAGGAGGACGGGATAGGAGGTCGAGATAGGAGGACGGGATAGGAGGTCGAGATAGGAGGTCGAGATAGGAGGACGGGATAGGAGGTCTGGATAGGAGGTCGAGATAGGAGGTCGGGATAGGAGGACCGGGATAGGAGGACGTGATAGGAGGTCGAGATAGGAGGACGGGATAGGAGGTCGAGATAGGAGGACGGGATAGGAGGTCGAGATAGGAGGTCGAGATAGGAGGACGGGATAGGAGGTCTGGATAGGAGGCCGAGATAGGAGGACAGGATAGGAGGTCGTGATAGGAGGTTGTGATAGGAGGACGGGAAGACGGGATAGGAGGTCGGGATATGAAGTCAAAAGCTTCCTCCTTTGTTTATTTTCCTCCCCAACAAGGATTAGGAAGGAAAAACGGGGAACGCCGGGTACTCAGCTGGGATATATTTATATATATATATATATATATATATATATATATATATAAATAAAACACAACATTTCACAAACTTGAAAGGATTTTGTCTATCCATAAATATTATAAGAAAAAGCATGTGGGATAAATAATGTTATATTTTAATAGTTTGGACAATTCCACATGCGGAAAATCATTAATGGCTCCATGAAGTGTGTTCACGTCATGGGTCCGTCACACCCCCTCTCATAGACTTGCATTGAGGGGGCGGGCGTGATGTCACATGGGGCGGAGTCGTGGCGTCACGCTCGTCCGCCATTGTGGTCGGGCTCCGAAGCCTCAACCGTTGCCGGTGTGAGGTGGAAGACGTACAGGTGGGTGCAGCAGCCGAGATCCCAGGGGCCCCCAGCAGCGGGACCCCGGTGATCTGACATCTTATCCCCTATCCTTTGGATAGGGGATAAGATGTCTAGGGGTGCGGAGTAACCCCTTTAAAAATGAGGCTTAGCGTTTTTTAGCTTCATGGTTCGCAATACTTGTAAATGGCAGTAAGGACATTTTTTTTGTAGCTAATAATCCTAATGGTGGGGCTGCCTTCACATGTTCAAGTTTTTAATTGCAATTATTAAATACAAAGCCAGAAATGTATTTAAAATGAAATGTCCCAGACTTTTGTTTTATGTGTGTCCTCTATGTATGATCTGCTCCTGTTATGTTTTCAATAATTGTAATTAAAACCTGAACGTGTGAACATACCCTCAAGTAAGTTTGCAAGAACAATAAATGATTAATCTCTTAAGGCTGTGTTCACATGTTCATGTTTTTATTTGCAGTTTTAAACACAAAGTCAGGAACAGTTCATGAATGAAGGACACGTATAAAAGAAAAGGTAAGACTTCCACTTTTTCAAATCCATTCCTAGCTTTGAATTCAATAATTGCAATTAAAAACCTGAGCCTGTGAACACATCCTAAAGGCATGGCTTAGTTTGGAAATGGGGTATTCCACCCATAAACATCTTATCCCCTATCCAAACAGATACATGATGATATTATAACCGGTACGCATAACTGTCATTTACACAGACATATAATAAACACACTGGGGGAGATTCATTGCCCATAGCAACCAATCGGATCACTTCTTTTTCACAGGCCTTTAAAAAACTGGTCAACTTTTCCTCTGCACAAGTTTTGATGAATTCCCCAATGTCCTATCTTAATTTTTTTAAATAAATGCAACTGTCACCCTATATTCATAGAGCTCCACTAGTACTCAGTTACACAACTTAGCATAACCCGATACTAGGGGCTTTTGAAACCCCTAGTATTGTGTTATACTGAAAAGTTTTGATCTGTTGGGCTGAGACTCCAACTAGTCTCTAGATAGAGCGAAGAAAAGCGTGTGGCAGCACCCCTCACTCCTTGCTCAGCTCTTAGTGTATCTGATTGCGGATAACGGGTTCCATAGACTTACAATGATTCCACTTTCGGTCACGCCCCTTCAGGGCTTAGCCTAGCCCGTTTTGCCTCCAGCAGGCCTATATAAACCTGCTTGTTCTGATGTTCGGCCTCTTTAAGCACATACTGTCACCAGTTAGCTCCTATGGTGTGCATCCTCTTGGTTGCATTCTGTGTTGCCTAGGTTTGCTAGACTTTTGCTCATCGTTTTGAGACTTTTTTTCCTCCGTGCCTCTGGTACTCTTGGAGTGTAAAGGATTTTAGCACTGCCGTTTTATCCTTTCACGTAATGTTTTTTTCCATGTCTGTTATAAATTGTGTCATCTCCCAGGGATGGATCTAAGAGGGGTTCAGCTTCCAGGAAGTCCACTTTCAAAAAAGAGCTTTTGGTTTGTTACGAGTGTAACACTCCTTTGGAGGATGCTTATTGGTTCTCCCACCATGCCAATTGCTGTTCCCACATCCTATCCCAGGGTAAACTTACCATTCAAGACATGATTATCTAAATGAAGGAGTATGTCCGTGGTTTGATCAAACAGTTCAAGGACACCATCATTCACCTCACAGGATGGGGGTTTCTACAAGACCGGATCCGAGGCCACATGAGGATTCCTGTTCTTCCTCTTCCTTCTTCCCTCCTGTGACGAGGCAGAGGCTGTTGAAGTCCATCAGGCCAGGGGACCTTGATGTTAACCAAGGGGAATCTTCTAATCTCTCCTTTAGAGGATCAAGTGTCTTCAAAGTGGATGAGACCCTTCTTTCTGTCATGAACACAAAATGGAAGAAACCAGAAAAGGGCCCAGGCCTACCCAAACGGTTTAGAGCCATGTTCCTTAAGGAAGAAAATCTGGTGGAACCCTAAGGAAAGACCCAAGTGTGTGGACAGACTGGAGAAAAATCGAGGAAGTCCAGCATACTGAAAGTTCATCTTTATTGCAGATGAAGGCAGGTACAACACACCCCCTGGTGTGTTACCTTCTTTTATCTGCAACAAAGCTGAACTTTCCGTATGCTGGACTTCCTTCATTTTTCTCCTACCTCCCAGTCAAGACCTTGGAGGGACAGGGGAGCACAGAGAAAGGGTTGCAGGTGCTCCGGTGGAGGAAACAAAGATAAGTCTACCTCTTGACTGCGGGCCTCTTTTTTTTTATCCCCCGTTTCCCCTGCAATGTTTCCCGACTTATTTCCATTTCTCCCAGTTGGAGGGCGTCTAAGTCACTTCCAAGACTTCTAGATGCAAGTTGTCCAGGAGGACCATTGAATCATAAGGATTATTTTAGGAGGTTGCTTGATAGATCTCTTGGCAAGTCCTCAGACAAGGCCTCTTCTAACAGAGAAGAAAGCTGTTCTGGAAGCATACATTCTAGGCTACCTTCAATAGGGTGCATCGTAAGAAGTCCCATTTGGGTAGTGCAGGTTAGGGATTTACTCTCAGGTATTTCTGGTACCGAAGGCTTTGGCACACCTTCATATGATTATTGATTTGAGATTTTTTGATCAGTATATAAAGAATAAAGAAAGAGAAGTTTAGAATGTAAACTATCCGGTTGGTGGTCAGTGTTCTCAATCCCAGGGATATGATGGCAATGCTGGATCACAAGGACCTGTACCTGCATGTCCCTATGTATAGTAATACTAGGCAGAATTAATCACAGTCTAAGTTGCTGGGAAGTTCAGACACCTCCAGTTTGTTGCCCTGCCTGTTGGCATTTCTCCTGCCTCACACACTTTCAACCAAGGTGGTGGTAGCTGTGGTGGCGGCTCTCAGGCTCCAGGGATTACTTATTGTACCTTAACTGGACTACTGGTTTCTAAAGGCCTCTTTGTGAGAAGTCCTGACCCAACACCTTTTTGTGGCTCTTTCCTTCCTTCACCAATCAGGATGGCTTATAAGTTGGCAGAAGTCCATGTGCCCATTGCCTCTGTGTCGTATCTGGGTTTTAACATCCATTCCGTCAACATGACACTTTATCTTATTCCAGAGATGAAGACCAAGGTTCAGAGCAAAGTTCCTTTTAGTTTCCAGGAGTGTAGTTCTACACACTCTTATGAAGATGTTGGGGCTCATGTCAGCAGCCCTTTCATTTAACCCCTTAAGGACCAATGCAAATAAACCTGTACGCCCCTGAAAGACCAGGCCTGTTTTTTCAAATCGGGGATGTCTGTCTTTATTAGAGAATAACTCTGGTAACGTTTTGCCAATCACGATAATTCTGACATTGTTTTTTTGTCACAAGTTGTCCTTCATGTACATAGTAAAAGTAAGCCGATATCATTTGTAGTTTTTTTTTACAATGCAAAAAATCATGAAATTTTTACTAAAAATAACGATTTTTTGCTATTTTAACACTAATAGGTTGCATATATTTATACTTACTGACCAAATAGTTTATGAAACTTATACTTTCAGATGTCTACTTTATTTTGACGTCATTTTTTTGTTTTTAATTAACATTTTAATTTAGTTAGAAGCCTAACAATTTAACTTGAAATTTTGAAAATGTGAAAAGTACATCTTTTTTTATGTGGTATGCAAGGTTTGCTGAAATTAAAAGGTAGTAGAACATAGGAACACCCCCCCAAATGACCCCATTTTAAAAACTAGACCCCTCAAGGTATTCGCTAGGGGGTACAGTGAATATTTTAACACCATAGTTTTTTGGCAGGAATTATTACAAAGTCAGTGTTAAAAATTCGAAATTTGCAATTTTTCACAAATGCATCATTTGGGGGGCATATTTTTTGTACATCACTTCTGATATTGAAAGAAATGCACCCTATATTTTATTTAGCTGCTTGTCCCATGTTCGGAAATACCCCCGCTTTGGCCATATATGGTTCCTTGGCCGCGTGGTAGGACTCAGAAGGAGAGGAGCGCCATTTGGCTTTCAGGGCAGAACAGTACCCCCACCCCCACAAGTGACCCCATTTATATACCGCACCCCTACAAGTTATAGGCTGTACCAGGGACCTCTCTGTTTGGTCCTTGGTCGGCTGGCAGTATAAAGCGTCTGTCTGTGACAGTTAAGGCTCCTGATGGATATATCCGCCATGTTGTGGGAATAAGCACCAGCTCATGGTGAATATATCCATCACTGCTGCGGCTGGGTAGCTCAGTGTGTTTGCTCATGACTGCTGGCGGGAAATCCGCCGCTATGAGTGGACACACAAAGCTACCCAGCCGCAGCAGGGAGCTCATTACCATGACTGCTGCATAATGTGTAGGATCACATGGTGGACATCCGCAGCATATTACATGCTGCGGATGTCCGCCAATGCGATCCTACACATTATGCATTTTTTTTATTAGATTCATTTAATAAATTTATTTTTAATATTTTTTTTTTTTTACACTTTTATTACATTTTTATTTATTTTTACACTTTTATTTATTTATTTATTTTTACACTTTTTAATGCTTTGGAATACTTAGTTTTCACTAGCAGGCAGCAAATCAGGACTTGCCTCTGGCACGTCCTTACAGGCAATACCCAGGGCAGACCTGGGGGTCTTTGTAGGACCCCCGGCTGCCCAGGTATGCAGCAGCACCCCGCGATGCTCCGGGGTGCTGCAGGAGAGACAGAGGGAGCCCCCTCCCTCTGTCAGAACTCCTTACAGCGCGCGGTCACTTCTGACCACGGCTGTAAGGGTTAAACTGTCAGGAGTGAAGTGAACTTCACTCCCGGCAGTGCGGCCACACACAGCACCCCGCGATCGCGATGCGGGGTGCTGCAGAGGAGACAGAGGGAGCCCCCTCCCTCTGTCAGAACTCCTTACAGCGCGCAGTCACTTCTGACCGCGGCTGTAAGGGTTAAACTGACGGGAGTGAAGTGAACTTCACTCCTGGCAGTGCGGCAGGCCCCGGCCAGCCGCGTATTACACACAGCACCCCGCGATCGCGATGCAGGGTGCTGCAGAGGAGACAGAGGGAGCCCCCTCCCTCTGTCAGAACTCCTTACAGCGCGCAGTCACTTCTGACCGCGGCTGTAAGGGTTAAACTGACGGGAGTGAAGTGAACTTCACTCCTGGCAGTGCGGCAGGCCCCGGCCAGCCGCGTATTACACACAGCACCCCGCGATCGCGATGCAGGGTGCTGCAGAGGAGACAGAGGGAGCCCCCTCCCTCTGTCATAACACTTACAGTCCGCGGTCATTTCCGACCGCGGCTGTAAGGGTTAAAACTGCTGGGACCGAAGTTTACTTCGGTCCTGGCAGTGCAGCAGGGTCCCGGCTGTGTGATACAGCCGAGTCCCTGCCGCGATCTCGTGGGTGCACTGGGCAGCACCCACGAGAATAATGGACGAGTATAGACGTCCAGGTACTCCCGTGGAAAACTTTTTTTTTTTTTTTTTAAATCAACTGGTGCCAGAAAGTTAAACAGATTTGTAAAGTACTTCTATTAAAAAAAGCCTCTGGGAACCGCAGCATCAGAGGTTTCCTCTGCCCGTCTCCTGCGCAAGGCCCTGCATACAGCCTGCGCTCCCGGCCAGGGCCTCCTGCATCCCCCGGGTGGCTGAAGATACAGTGCAGACGCAGCTGTGTCCCTGCCTGACCGCTGTGCCGCTCTCCTCACCTGTCCCAGCGGCCTCCGATCTCTCCGGGCCTGGGGTGAAGGGCCCACATACTCCTGCCTGGAGATTTGGCTGCGGAGGAGGAGATTCCTGCCTCTGCATGGCTTCCTGCACACAGTGAGGTACCGCTCTCTGCTCCGGCTCCACACCGGTGCTCTCCTCCCTGCAACCCTGTGACCCCTGCAAGGCTAGTCTCCCCTGCCTCTCTCCATCCCAATTGAGCCCTCTCCATAAAGGGCCTCAGGACGCTCTCCAGCCCACCTGCGCCTCTGTTGTCGGAGGTCCCCTAGCCTACACTCTCCTCTTATCATCCCTGCCTCAGACCCCTGCTGTACAAAGGCCCCAGTCTACTGCTTCTTTGGCTATCTGGCAGGCTCCTGAGGATTGGGCATCCCCCCTGCCTGTCTGGCTCCTGTGTCTCCTGAGGGAGCTCTGACCCCCAGGCCGCCCAGAACCCCGCGCCCGCTTGTACCACCAGTGGAGCCCTCAGTGTCCACCTCCCTGAAGGTTGTACCGCACCCCACTCTGATGTCTGGCACTGGCCCACACCCGGATGGTGGAGGGTCCCCGCCCTGGGATAGCCTCTCTGGGGTTGCCCTGGAGCCTTCTCACAGCTTTTATCACTTATCCCCTCCAAAGAGGATTTCTGCTCCATAATTGCTGAAGTTAAGGAAGCCTGTCGGGCGGAGATTGCATCCATTCATCAGGACTTATAACATGTCTCTGACTGAGGGGAGTCTTTGGAGGAGACCCATAATTCTACCAGGGATTATGTTGCTCAACTCCAGTCCACGGTTGCTGCCCAATCTGAGTTCCTCAGTGACATGCATAACCATCTGGAGGACATGGACAACAGGGGACGTCGCCATAACATTTGGGTCTGCGGCCTCCCTGAGGCTACTAGGGATGAAGATCTCCCAGACATGGCTGGAAGCTATTTTCAACCTCATCCAAATTAAGCTGGACAGAGCTCATCGTGCTCTCTGACCAAGGCCATCCAACGGGCCCCCTAGGGATGTCATTTGCTATGTCAACGACTTCCACCTCAAGGAAGCTATCATGGCTAAGGCACGTGCACAGCGGAATTTGACTTTGATGGGGCCCCCATCCAGCTGTTTCAGGACCTCTCCTGGATCACCCTCCGGAAGAGAAGCATGCTTCAACCGCTCCTGGCAGTCCTTCGTGATCATCACATCCCTTACCGCTGGAGCTTCCCGTTTGCCTTACAAGCTCGTAGGGATGGACGCTCTGCTGTGCTACGCTCCTACTCTGACATCCCGGCCTTCTGCTTTGCCCTGGACGTCGCTGCTCCTCAAGTGAAGGACTGGGGTCTGTCGCCTCCACCTCCCCCCTGTGTGGCAACCGGTCCGCCGACGACGATCAGGAGGAAGTAAGATACCTACCCCATCTGCCAGGCCTAGGGGTCCTCCTGTGCCCCCTTGACCTGTGTTCTGACTACCTGCTAGTACTTGTTCCCTGCTTGTGGACTATGGGATTTCTTAGCTTTGCTGCTTGAAAACTCCCACCAGACTCCCCGGGTTTGTGGACAGTTGTGGTTTTTCCTGCGGTTATCTCCTACATATTTTCTTTTTTGTTTTCACGAAAAAGTTACAGTGGTATTTGTTTCTTGCTTGCCTTTGGCATGACCTCGTGGGGAGGTGTTTCTCTGTGTTAGTGTTACCTTCCTGAATGGTGTTCTCTCATTTCCCCACCGAGGCCTTCCCAAACACTGTAGTACTCTCTACGTGCCTCAGTGTTCCGGTAGAACATCCGGTCTTGGCTTCTTCTTTGACCCTGCAGTCAGAGGTTTATTTTCTGTCATGTTGTTTTAGTGTATTTTTGCATTCTCTATTTGTTTTTTTGTTGTATGTCTTTTCTCCCTGTTACCCTTTGTGTGTTTCCCTTCTCCTTCCCCTCCCCTTCCTATCTTTCAGGCCCCTGTGGCTGCTTGTGACGCCTCCCCCCTCTGGCATCTTGGTACGAGGTTCATGGTCTCAGGAAACACTTGGCAGTATTTGGGTAAGTGAGAACTTTACGTAAGCTCCTAGGTCCCCCCCACACCAGTGACCATGGCTAATTGTGTCACCCTGAACATTAAGGGCCTTAACTCCCCCCTAAATGACGCCTTCTACACCGGGAGTTGATGAACCAGAAGGCAGACGTAGTTTTTCCTCAGGAGACACATTTTGACCACTCTGGCTCTTTTCAATTCCTGCATCATGTCTATCCGCTTGCCTTTTCGGGTAGGAAGACAGCCGGAGTGACAATCCTTATGTCTAGGTCCTGCCCTGTCCAAGTCACCTCCTCCTTTCTTAACCCCCATGAGCGATATGTGGAAGTGCAGGGTTCCCTAGGTGGTAAGCCCCTTATTCTTTGTAATGTGTACACCCCGAATACGTCCCAGATCCCCTTTTTGTGTCGGGTACTCACACGGCTGCATAAATACCCGCCGTCTGCCTGGCTTTTTGGTGGAGATTTTAACCTTATTTTTTCCCCCTCCATAGACCGGCACTCTGCACAGGGTACCCCTGTTCCCCCGGTCCAAATACGTCTCGCTTCTTTATTTCGGCGTCTGGTTCGTTCTTCCTCCTTGTATGATTTTTGGAGGATTGAACACTCTACTCACTGTTCTCGTTCTCACTGCCACTGGCGCCTTAATGATTATTTGCTCAAATCTCTTTCCTCCCGGGAATCGATCCAGGCCTCCATTGTTGACTACTTCTCTTTGAACCAGGGGTCTGTCTCCTCTCAGGCGGTCCTCTGGGAAGCTCACAAGTCGGTCGTCCGGGGACACTGTATTGCCCTGGGCTCCTGTCTGAAACGCAAATCCTTGGCCTGATCCCGTGAGTTGCAGACACGAATTCGCTCTCTAGAGGCGGAATTGCTCACTACCGCTTCTCTCTTGGTTCTGAGGCATCTAGTCGCGGCCCGTGCTCATTTGGGGGAGCTTTCCCTCCGTAGGGGGGAGCTGCAGCTACTTTATGCCAAACAACGGTTCTATTAAATGGGCAATAAAGCCCACTCATTACTATCTAGACATTTGAGGGACCGCGCTGCCGCACAGAAGCCCTCAGCTCTGAAAGATTCCTCGGGCACGCTTCATTATCACCCTGATGCTATTTCTCGCCTTTTTAATGACTACTATTCTAAACTTTACTCTCTTCCTTCCCAACTTCCGTTTTACCACGGGGATCGGGATGCCCTACTAGACTCCTTCCTAGTGGATTGCCACCTCCCATCCCTTTCCTCCGCTGACCTGGCTACTCTTAATGCTCCGATCATGCTGGAGGAATTGGCGGAGGTTCTTAAGTCTTTACCTTCGGGACGTTCCCCGGGACCTGATGGCTTTACTTACCTGTACTACAAGACCTTCTCTACCCTACTTCTTCCCCACCTTGATTCTCTCTTAAACTCTTTCCTGGGGGGAGAGGGGATCCCGCAGTCTTACTTACACTCCTTGCTCACCCTTATCCCTAAGCCGGGGAAGGACCCCCATGATTGTTCTAGCTACAGGCCTATTGCATTGCTGAACTCTGACCTCAAATTGTTCTCTAAAGTATTGGCCACCCGACTCGGGTGTCTCCTTCCCTTTCTCATTCATAAAGACCAAGTGGGCTTTGTTCCCTGTAGGCAGGGGGGAGATAACATGAGGAGGGTGGTTTATCTCATAGACTTGATTAATAAACGCTCTGAGCAGGCTGTTGTACTTAGTTTAGATGCCGAGAAGGCCTTTTGATAGGCTGGGTTGGCCATACCTATTTGCCACTCTCAATTTGGGATTTCGGGTTCCATCCCAACGCCTCTGCGGGGTCTCTATTCTTACCCTACGGCCTCTCTGAAGCTTCCTCATGCTTCTTCTCCACCCTTCCCTTTGCATAATGGTACCAGGCAGGGATGTCCGCTATCCCCTCTGATTTTTGCTTAATGCATTGAACCTTTAGCCGCTATGATACGTGGGTGTGCGGACATCTGTGGGGTTACTCCTCATGACAGGGAATACAAAATCTGCCTGTTTGCGGACTATGTCCTCCTCACTTTAACTAAGCATGTCCTCTCTCTCCCTAACCTATAGAGGGTCCTGCACACTTTTGGCACTATCTCTGGCTATAAAGTCAATCTTTCCAAAACCGAGGTTCAGCCCTTGAATCTCCCACCTTCCCTCTCTGAGCAACTCAGATCGGCTTACTCCTTTCGGTGGTTGCCCTCTGCTATCACTTACCTTGGTGTTCGTCATACCTCTAGCTACTCTTCTCTTTACTCTGCTAATTTCATCCCCCTGCTCCAACAGCAGCGTGCACTAATGGATAAATGGCGCTCTCAATATATCTCGTTTTTCGGCCATATAGTGGCGGTTAAGGTGACTATACTGCCTAAACTGCTCTACTTTTCTTAGACACTACCGGTTCGTGTACCATTGGCGGCGCTGAAGGCTTTTCAATCGGCTATCTTTCGCTTTATTTGAGACAGTAAGCGACATTGCCTCCCCATGTCGGTAATGCTGGCGATTCGGAACATGGGGGGACTGTCTGTACCGGACGTCACTAAGTATTACTGGGCTGCACATTTGCATCATTTGGCTTCCTGGGCAACGTATCGTGCATATAGCCGCTGGATGGAGCTGGAAAAGCTTTGGCTTGCCCCCATCCATCCTAATACGTTTCTTTGGAGTTGCCCTCCCCCTGCACCCCGACGGGTCCCCTACTGGGTCCTATATCCTTCTCCCGCCATGTCTGGGGATACTGCTCTAGGAAATGTCAACTTTTTTCTCGTTCTGCAATCTTTTCTCTATCACCCATCTTTCCCCCCCGGGCCTCACCTCCTCCATGGTTAGGGAATGGGGGGGCAGAGGGTTATTCTGTTGGGCGGACTTGGTTAACCCCCTTACACGTGCATTACTCCTGTTTGAGGATCTAGTATCCAGCTACGGTCTTCCCACCTCTGAATGATTCCACTACTCCCAGCTTTGGCACTATATGATGTCGTCTCTGGAGACTCACGTGGTCTCTTTTCCTACTACGTTCAAGAGGTTGTGCCGTGCGGGGCCTCCCCCCGGGATGGTGAAGCCCCTTATCACAGATATATGTCCCGTTGGGAGGAGGCCTTGAACACTACTATTGCTCTGCCACAATGGAGGATCATCTGGGAGAGGGCCTCCAGGGCTTCCATTTGTACGGCCTATAAGGAAACCCAATTTAAGCTGTTGATGGGCTGGTATCACACATGGTAGAACACTCTGAACCCTAGTATTCCTCCTCAATGTTGGCGCTGCGAAGTTGGGCTGGGAACGGTCTATCATATATTCTAGTCCTGCCCTCTGATTGTGGCCTACTGGGAAATGGTGAGGCGGGTGGTGGCGGATGTCTTGGGGGTCCAGGTCCCACTGGGTCCCTTAGACTACTTATTTTTTCTCTCTTTCAGGCCTTTAACAAAAATGTCCTTTAAGCTCTTTATGCAGACAGTCCTGGTGGCCAATACGCTTATAGCCAAGCATTGTAAATCCCCCCTTCCCCCCTCCGAGGCAGACCTTTTGGCTAGAATACGGGAGATGCGTTCCCTAGAGTCTCTCACTGCCTCTCTAAATAATACCATGTCCCTATTTCTAGTGGTCTGGGAGCCCTGGAATAGCTATGTGGACCGACAACCTCCTTAACTGCCTGACATCCCCTACCCGTACCTCCCCCATCCCCCCCCCTCTTTTTGTCTGTTGTCTTTATTCTGTTGTTCACAGTTTTTCCTTGTCTTTTCTGTCTGATGTGTTGTAGTTTATTACCCATCTGTGCCTACTGCTTGGTTGTGCTGTATGATCCTGGAGAAATCTGTTTCCCTGATTTTGCTATGTTTACGGCTTACGATCTCTGGGAATGTTTGAATTCTATGATGTTGTTATTTGCACTTCCTTTATGATTTCTCTTCTCTGGATTTGAAAATTCCAATAAAAATTTACAGTTTAACCCCTTAAGGACCGGGCCATTTTACACCTTAGGACCGGAGCGTTTTTTGCAATTCTGACCACTGTCACTTTAAACATTAATAACTCTGGAATGCTTTTACTTATCATTCTGATTCCGAGATAGTTTTTTCGTGACATATTCTACTTTAACATAGAGGTAAAATTTTGTGGCAACTTGCATCCTTTCATGGTGAAAAATCCCAAAATTTGATGAAAAAAATGAAAATTTTGCATTTTTCACACTTTGAAGCTCTCTGCTTGTAAGGAAAATGGATATTCAAAATAAAACATTTTTTGGATCACATATACAATATGTCTACTTTATGTTTGCATCATAAAATTGATGAGTTTTTACTTTTGGAAGACACCAGAGAGCTTTAAAGTTCAGCAGCAATTTTCTAATTTTTCACAAAATTTTCAAACTCACTTTTTTTCAGTGACCAGTTCAGTTTTGAAGTGGATTTGAAGGGTCTTCATATTAGAAATACCCCACAAATGACCCATTATAAAAACTACACCCCCCAAAGTATCAGTAAGTGTTTTAACCCTTTAGGTGTTTCACAGGAATAGCAGCAAAGTGAAGGAGAAAATTTAAAATCTTCATTTTTTACACTCGCATTTTCTTGTAGACCCAATATTTGAATTTTTGCAAGGGGTAAAAGGAGAACATTTTTACTGGTATTTGTAGCCCAGTTTCTCTCAAGTAAGCACATACCTCATATGTCTATGTAAATTGTTCAGCGGGCGCAGTAGAAGGCTCAGAACGGAAGGAGCGACAAGGGGATTTTGGAGAGAACATTTTTCTGAAATGGTTTTTGGGGGGCATGTCACCTTTAGGAAGCCACTAGGGTGCAAGGACAGCAAAAAAAAAACACATGGCATTATATTTTGGAAACTAGACCCCTTGGGGAACATAACAAGGGGTAAAGTGAACCTTAATACCCCACAGGTGTTTCACGACTTTTGCATATGTACATATGCACATTGTTACAAAGGGTTAAAGCAGAAAATACCCCCCAAAATTTGAAGCCCAATTTCTCACGATTCAGAAAACACCCCATATGGGGGTGAAAAGTGCTCTGCTGGCGCACTACAGGTCTCAGGAGAGGAGTACATTTGGCTTTTTGGAAGCAAATTTTGCTCTGGGGGCATGCCGCATTTAGGAAGCCCCTATGGTGCCAGGACAGCAAAAAAAATAAACCCCATGGCATTATATTTTGGAAACTAGACCCCTTGGGGAATGCAACAAGGGGTAAAGTGAACCTTAATACCCCACAGGGGTTTCACGACTTTTGCATATGTAAAAAAAAAAAAAAATTTACCTAAAATGCTTGTTTTTGCAAAAAATGTAAATTTTTACAAAGGGTTAAAGCAGAAAATACCTCCCAAAATTTGAAGCCCAATTTCTTCCGATTCAGAAAACACCCCATATGGTGGTGAAAAGTGCTCTGCTGGCGCACTTCAGGTCTCAGAAGAGGAGTACTCACATTTGGCTTTTTGGAAGCAAATTTTGCTCTGGGGGCATGCCGCATTTAGGAAGCCCCTATGGTGCCAGGACAGAAAAAAAAACACATTGCATAAAATTTTGGAAACTAGACCCCTTGGGGAACGTAACAAGGGGTAAAGTGAACCTTAATACCCCACAGGGGTTTCACGACTTTTGCATCTGTAAAAAAAAAAAAAAAAATTACCTAAAATGCTTGTTTTCGCAAAAATTTTACATTTTTACAAAGGGTTAAAGCAGAAAATACCCCCCCCCAAAATTTGAAGCCCAATTTCTCCCGATTCATAAAACACCCCATATGGGGGTGAAAAGTGCTCTGCTGGCGCACTACAGGTCTCAGAAGGGGAGTAGTCACATTTGGCTTTTTGGAAGCAAATTTTGCTCTGGGGGCATGCCGCATTTAGGAAGCCCCTATGGTGCCAGGGCAGCAAAAAATAAAACACATGGCATTATATTTTGGAAACTAGACCCCTTGGGGAACGTAACAAGAGGTAAAGTGAACCTTACGGTGGCGGGGGGGGGGGGGGGTATGTACTGTGTGGTGCTTGGTGGTGTAAAAAGTGTAGAACAGTAATAGAAAAAAAAAAAAGCTGCGGGCAAAAAAAAAAGGGGTGGCAAACGCAGCTCCCTGAACCCCTAATAGGACCCGGGGTCAGGGATCAGACCCTGATAGGACCCTGGGGTACTTTTTTTTTTTTTTAACTTTTATTTCACTTTTTAACCATTTAAACTCCTACCTGTCCCTGCAATAATCTCACCCTATTCTAAGGCTCCTGAGGGAGCTCCGGAGCTCCGAGGGGGGATCCACAGCTTCTTCTCCCTGCTGCACCTGCTGACTGAACAAAAACAGCGGATCCAGCAGCGAGAAGGAGCGGTTAACCCCTCCTCTGTCGCTCTGCTATTGGCTGGATGATCGCCGGCCAATAGCAACGTTGCTGGGGTGGTGACAGTATTGTCACCGCTCCCCAGCAACGGTAGTTGATTGGCGGTGAATTGTACACCGCCGATCACCATTTATTTCCAGGTCATCGGGTCACAAGTGACCCGAATGACCCGAATCGCTGAAGATCGCTTGCGTGATTTCGCAAGCGATCTCCGGTGATCGGCAACATGCAGGGGGCCCGGGACCCCCCTCGGCATTTGCACGGCATGCCTGCTGAAAGATTTCAGCAGACATGCCGTTCCGATCTCTGCCCGGCGCACGGCAGAGACCGGAAATACAACAGGACGTTCTCTAACGTCCTTGGGCATTAAAGCCCAGGTAGCGGGGATGTTCCAGAACGTCATATGTCCTAAAGAGGTTAAGGACCCGGGGTTTTTCGGTTTTTGCATTTTCATTTTTTCCTCCTTACCTTTTAATAAAATCATAACTCTTTCAATTTTGCACCTAAAATTCAATTTGATGGCTTATTTTTTGCGCCACCAATTCTACTTTGTAATGACATCAGTCATTTTACCCAAAAATCTACGGCGAAACGGAAAAAAAATAATTGTGAGACAAAATTGAAAAAAAAACGCCATGTTGTAACTTATGGGGGCTTCCGCTTCTACACAGTACATTTTTCGGTAAAAATGACACCTTCTCTTTATTCTGTAGGTCCATACGATTGAAAGGATACCCTACTTATATAGGTTTGATTTTGTCGTACTTCTGGAAAAAATCATAACTACATACAGGAAAATGTATACGTTTAAAATTGTCATCTTCTGACTCCTATAACTTTTTAATTTTTCCGCGTATGGGGCAGTATGAGGGCTCATTTTTTGCGCTGTGATCTGAAGTTTTTAGCGGTACCATATTTGCATTGATAGGACTTATTGCACACTGCACACACTGATCTTTTACATTGATCAGTGGTTTCTCGTAGGAAACCACTGATCGATGATTCTGCCACTTGACTGCTTATGCCTGGATCTCAGGCACTGAGCAGTCATTCGGTGATCGGACAGCATGGAGGCAGGTAGGGATCCTCCGGCTGTCATGTAAGCTGTTCGGGATGCCGCGATTTCGCTGCGGCGATCCTGAACAGCTCCCTGATTTTACTTTCACTTTAGACAAGGCGTTCAATTTTGAACGCCGCTTCTAAAGGGTTAATAGTGCGTGGCACCGCGATCAGTGCCGCATGCTATTAGCCACGGGTCCCGGCCCCGCGTTATAGAATGGGAGCAGACTCAGGACCTACCGGTACGTCCTGGGTCCTTAACAGGTTAAAAAAAAAAATCTTAATCCTTACAGTACTTTTTAGGGGCTGTATACCACAGAGAAAATGCTTTTCTTTTTGGATTCCTCTTCTGTCATGACCACAGTGCTCTCTGCTGACATCTCTGTCCATTATAGGAACTGTCCAGAGCAGCATATGCTCTGGACAGTTCTTAAAATGGACAGAGATGAGGTCAGCAGAGAGCACTGTGGTCGTGACAGAAGAGAAATCCAAAAAGAAAAGCATTTCCTCTGTGGTATGCAGCCCCTAAAAAGTACTGGAAGTATTAAGATTTTTTTTAATAGAAGTTAACTTTCTGGCACCAGTTGATTTAAAAAAAAAAGTTTTCCACGGGAGCACCCCTTTAAGTATTATGTAGCCTCAGATCACTGCTGCACTGAACTTCTGTGTTGAAGGCTATAGAATATTAATAAACATCTATGGCTTTGTTCACACATTGTGGCTAATTAGCAGTACCGCTGCTAATCGCCACATGCATTTTTTCCGTGAATAGCCAAAATCGCTGTAAAAATAGTGTTTTACAGTGACTATGTAAATTGCTGTAAAATGCGGAACTTTCAATTGTGATTTAAGCCAATTGTGGCAAAGACGCTTGCGATAATTAGTTGTGGTACTGCTGATTAGCTGCAATGTGTGAACACAGCATATAAAGGGAACTTTTTAGCTTATTAAAGTGGTTATCCAGGATAACCAAAGGACAAAAACAAAGCTGATTTCTCCAAAAAATAGCACCACACCTGTCCTTAGTTTGTGTGTGGTATTGCAGCTCCGCTCCATTGAACGGAACTAAGTGAATGGAGCTAAGTTGTATTATTCACAACCAGGGGACAGGGATGGTGTTGTTTTTGGAATAAATTAGCTCTGTTTTTCTATCCCCCCCCATTCCTTCTCACCATATGACCTCCATATAGGAGGGATTTGAATTAAGTGGTGGTTGAGTATAAGATCTGCCACTCCATTCAAATCCAACATGACTGACAAAGACTGTGCTGTACTAAGATATCATCTTCTGTGTCCGGTGGAGTTCCCAGCAATCATACATTTACCACCTATACTGTAGAAAGGTGATAAGAGTCTCTTGCAGAAATACCCCTTTTAGGTTCAGTGTTTACAGCAGCATTGGCACTAATTCATGCAGGCAGTGTCTCTAGCTCACAGGCTTATGTAAGTAGTGACTGTGCTGCAACGTCATTGTATCTGAAACGTGGCAGAGAATGATTAGCAACTTCCTGTCAGTGAATAAGAAAGAGGGAGGAAGAAGAAAGTCTGTGGCACAAAAGGCTGAGCTTTAGATGCTTCACATGCGGATCTAAAAGCACTATGATTTTTTTTTTTTGCAGTGTAGTTACACTTGGACTATTTCATGCACCATGGCAAAACGTCTGTCAATTACTGCAACATGATGTACATTTTTGTCATGATTTTGTGGACACAGTGTGTGCTGGTAAGATCTAATGTGCGTGAGCGAGTAGGGATACCTTTTTGCCCATACTTACAGGTGCCTATAGATTTTTCTATGCAAAAACACAATATGCTGGCATGCAGAAGTATGTTGACATATTTTTAATAAATATTCAAAAGTTCCTATGTAAGAAACAAAAAGGAAGAACCTTTTTTTTTAACACACATTTTTTTTAATAAATAAAATATACTTTATTTCAGAAAATGCTGCAGCATAACACCTTCATATTTGGCATCCTTATGTGCCTAACAATCTATATTGTCATTTCAGGTAACTTTTTTTGGATAAGCTTCATGTGTGTACATTAGGAGTAGCATTATTTCATGCCATTGTTTAACATATATATATATATATATATATATATATATATATATATATATATATATATATATATATATATATATATATAAAGATTTTTGTTCTATAGGATGGAGCCCAGAAGAAATAATTCTGTTCTTTTATGTCTTGATAATACACCCTAAGAAGAAGAAGCAGCAGCATGGAAGACATTATATAGCAGTACTACACATGCATTCTCCCTGTAGTTTCTCTGTTTGCTTCTTGGTCTCTCCAGCCACTTCACTATCCTCTCCCTTTTCCCCACTCACCTGTCAATATACTACTACTATGTATTTGATCCTTCAGTGAGCTGCTAGTCTTTCTTGTAAGGGAAAGACAGACTTGAGTTGTTTGTTTAGAACGAGTGATGGTTTAAGGGGAGGCAAGAGAGCAGGTAAAGACGAGATATGCTTTTGAACTAATAAAATACATTAACATTTTTCTTACATTTGCTTGTATTATTGATGAATGTCAAGTTTAAAAAACAAACAAAAAAACAATAGTGCCTATTTAATTATACACATTTTGTTTCAAACAACAATAAATGGTAAAAAAAAAAATGCAAATTTTTTTTGCTTGTACCTCCAAAATAAAATTTATATTTATATCAAATGGTAACATATACATGTATCAAAATATTAAAATTACATGTCCTACAGCCTTGGCACAGAAATGTAAGCACCAAAGTACATTTTTAAAATAAAATAACGTTTTACTAAACATTATATTAGTAATTAATTAGTCCACTTTTATCTAAAAGCATGGTTTTGCATCAATAGTACCTGGTATGTGGATTACCATGTAAGTTATAACGAGTAGGAATATAGAGAGAATTAAGGGCACTTTTACACAAGTTTATTAAAATAAAGTTTATTTATTTTTGCAATTTATGGTAGTGATTTTTTGGGGTGACAATTGTAGGTGCATATACTGTTAGTTGTTTTGTCACTTAGTATATGAATTGTTTAAGATTATTTTCCTAGGAGGATTGTAGGTGTTACTTGAACCATGTAGTCCGTAAGCACGGATGCAGGGAACAGCTATTCCCCGATGTTTGAGGACAAGTAGAAAAAAGAAAAAATCCAGCTCCAGAAAAAAGAAAAAATCCAGCTCCCAGGAGAATCAGCAGTTAAAACATAACGTTCACTAGATTC
Organism: Hyla sarda; assembly: GCF_029499605.1. Taxonomy (NCBI): domain Eukaryota; kingdom Metazoa; phylum Chordata; class Amphibia; order Anura; family Hylidae; genus Hyla; species Hyla sarda. The sequence goes on from NC_079194.1 coordinate 54,927,603, forward strand.
ATATTAAAATGGCATTCCAAAGGCGGAAAGTGACATGTCACTCAAAAAACACGAGTGAAACTCCAACGCGTTTCGAGCCTAAGCTCTTAGTCATGGCAATGATACCATCCAACTGAGGGGTTTAAATACAGAGGTACAAATGACACGAACCGCATTTCAGAAACGCCCACTGGCTTCTCAAAACCGGAACAGACATTACACCTTTCATATGTCAGGTACAGCCATTTTCCGCCTTTGGAATGCCATTTTAATATGCATCTAGTAAACATTAAGTTTAAACTGTTTTCCTGGGAGCTGTATTTTTTCTTTTTTCTACTTGTCCGCAGGATAAAGTGCACCAATCTTGTTGATCAACTCAGATCATTGGTGTAGACCATTACATTCATTAATGACAGACACACATCCCCTTTTTAAGTGCAGCCAACAACAATAATTTAAATGTCAGAACAAAAGATTTAATCAGCTGACGAACAAGTGTTTTCCCAATTGTCAACTCTAAAAAAGTGAACTGGAGAATGGCTACCAAAAGACTGAGAACATAAAATACTACATGGCCAATAAAAATTAACTCACAGTTTGGGGTATAAATGTCATCAGAGGCAAAAAGACTGGGTGCCATCAGAATGGCAGGTGTGTAAAGGATATATTTTATTTGCGCATCACCCAGAATCATATTTAAAAAAAAAAGTGTTTCTGGGAAACTCCTTTAACCCCTTAAGAACCCAGCCCTTTTTCACCTTAAGGACTGAGCCCTTTTTCGCAATTCTGACCACCGTCACTTTACGAATTAATAACGCGAAAACGCTTTTACCGAATATTCTGATTCTGAGAACGTTTTTTCGTGACATATTCTATTTTATTTTGGTGGTAAATTTTCGGCTTTACTTGCATCCTTTTTTGGTGAAAAATCCCCAAAATTCATGAAAATTTTGAACAATTAGCATTTTTCTAACTTTGAAGCTCTCTACTTGTAAGGAAAATGGATATTCACAATAAATTGTATTTTTCTTCACAAATACAATATGTTCACTTTATGTTGGCATCATAAAATGGACATATTTTTGCTTTTTGAAAAAATTAGAGGGCTTCAAAATAGAGCAGCAATTTTAAAAAATTTCATGAAAATTGCTAAATCTGAAGGGACAGATGTTACAGAACTACAACTCCAAGCATGCCTGGGCAGTCGAGGCATGCTGAGAGTTGTAGTTTGGCAACATCTGGAGGGCTACCGTTTGGGCACCACTGTAACAGTGGTATCCAAACTGTGACCCTCCAGATGTTGCAAAACTACAACTCCCAGCATGCCCAGACAGCCTTTGGCTGTCTGGGCATGCTGGGAGTTGCTGTTTGGCCTTCCTAGTGGTTGCCACAGTAAAGAACGTTTTACTTTCACTTTCAATCCCCCCCCCCCCCCACCGACGATTCCCTACCTGATCCAGTATCCAGCAGGTCCCCAGGCATCTTCTCCTGCAGGTACGGCCTCCATCTTCTTCCCAGATCCCCTCGACATCCAGGGGCGGGCAGAATGGCAACCCGCTGTCCTGCGCTGCCATTGGTCAGAACTCCGTTCTGACTAATGGCAGGGGATAGGAGGAGATCGCAGCTCTGCAACCTCACTCCTATCCCTTAGGCTGATCGGGGCTGTTGCTGACAACTCCGATCAGCCCTATTTTCCGGGTGATAGGGTCACCAGAGACCCGATCAGCCCGGAATTGGAGAAAATCGCATGTCTGAATTGACATGCGATTTTCTCCGATCGCCGACATGGGGGGGTCTCAGGACTGGAATGGTTTCAGCAGGCATCCGGCTCCGGTCCCCAACCGGCTAGCGGTGGGGACCGGATTTCCCACGGGCGTATGGATACGCCCTGTGTCCTTAAGGACTCGGAATGCAGGGCGTATCCATATGCCCTGTGTCCTGAAGAGGTTAATGAGAATTTTTGCTTTATAACTGGTTGAGACAAAAAAGGAGAGAAGAATAAAAAGAAAAGAAAAATGATAAAAAGGAAAATAAGGGTGCACTATTACTACTCTGCTCTCATGAATAGTGTTATTGCTGTTGCAGCACTGTTACTATAAATAGGGCTACTGTAAGCAATAATTATTTTTTGGTAGTATAGGGGGTACTCTCGCACAGTTATCTTTTGAATGCATTATAACTATGGGGTTACTGTGTGAGCACTATTACAATTGGGGGGGGGGGGCACTCTGCTGTATATTATTTTTGACTGCATGGAAAGGGGCACTGCCTGCTTGCTAATTTAAGGATTGAGTATATTGTCAGGACCACTATTAGCCTGGCACAATTATATGTGGGAAACGCAATGAGTGTTGATGTCATGTGCACTATTTGCTAGGCAAATTTTTTTTTTGAGTGCACCATATGTGGCACCAACTACTGTAGTTACCACTATGTGTGCAACTATGATAGGGGTCACTCTCTGTGTGGTACTAGTGCTTTAAGGGGGATGCAAGTATGGAAGCAGCACAGCCAGAACAGTATTGTGTTGAGAAGGTGGAGAAGTGAGGAACCTATGTTCTCTGGACTGCAAACTCTGAAGAGGGAAGTTGCATCTAGAAGAAGCATTTATGGAAAACTGGACCGGAAAGAGAAGACAAAGAAAGAGAATGACTCTAATCTTCTGTGAGTCACTGTGTGTAATTGTTGAGTATTGTTCCTTTGAAGGTGTCAGTCCTATACTCTCCTATAATATCCATAGCCCTAAGATTAGGAGCAATATCCATCCAGGGACAATGTCATGTATGCTGTTTTATGCAAATTAGTCCAAAATTCTGTTTGCAAGAGCCTAGTAACACCCTTATGCAAAATGTACAACTTTTACAATAGCAGCAAAGTGAATGAGATTTCTAAGAACAATGGGGGAGATTTATCAAAACCTGTGCAGAGGAAAACTTGTTCAGTTGCCCATAGCAACCAATCAGATCGCTTCTTTCATTTTTCACAGGCCTTCATAAAAATGAAAGCAGCAAGTTGATTGGTTGCTATGGGCAACTGGGCAAGTTTTCCTCTGCACAGGTTTTGATAAATCTCCCCCAATGTTCTTCAGAAAAATTCACAATTATTGATTTTGGAGTACCTTGATTTTAGCTGTAAATATGGGCATAGACAACCTCAAATCTGCAGCAAAAAATCCACAGCAAATACATTTTTGTATTGATTTGTAGCTGTAGAAACGCTGCAGAAAATCCAAATTTTCACAGTCTGTGGCTATATCCTAAATCCACATCAAGTCTGTTGATGTATCGGATCTGCTGCAGACTTATTGTGGATGTTCCTTGTTGTTTTTAATGAGAAAGTCAAAATATGCAATAACTTTAGGCATTTAAAATTATTTGGGGAAGATTTACTAAATACCATCTATGGCAGCTGGATGCCATGACCTTCCTGCTAAGCCCTGCCCAATCTCTGAAAAATGGAAATTATGGTGTAAAACTGTACTATGGCATACAAGTAGGGATGAGCGAATTGAATCTGATGAATCCGAATTCGTTCCGAATTTCAGGAAAATTTTTATTTGCAACGAATGCGAATATCAGCACAATTTGATCGCGCAAATCGCTTTAAACTCCATTTAGTGCGGTCCAGACTCCAGGGCATCTAAAATGGTGGATCCACATGTGAGGACATGGGGCAAGGAATCCTGGGAAGGCGGGAACAAGGGTAAGCGGGATGACCCTGAATCACATGCAGCATGCAGTCTATCAGCAGCCAGTCACCCCTGTGATGTCACAGCTCTATATAATCGGCAGCCATTTTGCGGCCAGTCACTTCAGCCTTTCATTGCAGAGAGATAGATAGGGACAGACCGCGCTGTGTGTTGGCCAGAAAAGCTTTTTACCAGCATCAATTCACCTCATCACATCAGCGTTCTGTTGCACAGAGGGACAGAGAGCAGTGTGTTGCACAGAAAAACATTCTTACTGCAGTGATTCACCTCCCAGTCACTACAGTGTTCTATTACAGAGAGGGACAGAGAGCAGTGTGTTGCACAGAACAGCAGCGATTCAGCTCAAGCACAAATCCTGCCTAGAAGCACTGATAGGGAAGGGAGGGAGATTGATAGAGAGTGCAATTTTGGATGTAGTACACAGTGACTGTGCTGCAGCACTGGTGTGTACTGCTGGTGTTGTACACAAATACTTTTTTAAGCAAACTGGAGCAAATTATCCTCCCCTCATAAGTGCATACCACATACGTACATCTAAGTGGTGTACTATTTTGTTCCTGTTAAAGGCTAAAGGGCCTAGATACTGTGAAAGGCCAGGCATAAGTACTCACGGGCTGGTGTTGTACACAAATACTTTTATAGATATTCTGGAGCGCATTGTCCTCCCCTCATAAGTGCAAACCACATACGTACATCTAAGTGGTGTACTATTTTGTTCCTGTTAAAGTCTTAAGGGCCTAGATACTGTGAAAGGCCAGCCAAAAGTACAAACCTGCTGGTGTTGTACACAAATACTGTTTTAAGCATAGTGGAGTGTATTGTACTCCCCTCATATACGCACTAAATATGTCAGGGAGAAGTGCCAGATGTGCACAGAGGAGTGACAGAGGCCTAAATTCATCAGGCAGCGGTCAAAGCAGACTAAGGGTGAGTGGCAGCAGGAGTCACAGCGAGAGGCCTGAGCTCCCGGTATCAGCTAGCGGTCGTGTCTCGACCAGTAACCCATCTGCCGTCATTGATTGGTTAACACGGTCATCCACTTCATCAAAAGTGACATCTGACACCCCCACTCAACAGTCGGTGGGTTCCTCAGACACAAACCTCAGTTGGCATGGCCCGGCAGCAGTCCCTTTCCTCCCATTGCCTCTGTCCTATGCTGTTCCCTCCCCCAAAGAAGTATCTTATGCTGTGGGTTCAGCTCCACTATTTAGTGGATGATCTAGAGGACAGTCAGCAGCTACTTCCCAGCCAAGAAGTGGAGGAGACATCCGCCGCTTCCTCCGCTAGGCGGGCAAGTAGTGATAAGGAGAGTGTGGCGTAGGAGGTGGTGTTTGCGAGCCTTCAGGCTCCTGAAGCAGACATTGTTGAGGAACCTGAGGAGTACATCAGTGAAGTGCAGACACAACTCGGCGATGATAAAGCAGATCGCACTTGGGAGCCGGGTGCAGAAGGGACTTCATCATCATCAGAATAGGGTTGCAGGTTGCCCGTGAGGCAGCAGCTGAGCCAGCTAGGTGTTAGCATGGTTGGCAGTCAGCATGGTGGCAGAAGTAAAAAAATCTTGAGCCAAATGTGTCCAGGGTAGACCACCTACTTCGTCACCATAAAGCGGCCTGGGAGAACCATGGCTCCGATGTGGTGGTCCAGCCTGCTGCATCACCCAGTGGCACAATGCTCCCAGTTTCAGCCAGCCAAGGCTCCACCACCTCACTCAGCCTAAGGGAGCTGTGTGTCACACCCATCTTCTGTCGCTCCAGATGCTCCTGCTCCTCCTACTTTGTGTCAGTCATTCCACCAGCAATCCATCGGCGAAGCAATGTTCAAGAGGCAACAGTATGCGCCCACTCATCCAATGGTGCAGAAGCTGAATGTGCTCCTGGTGGTGCAGTCCCTCTTTTTTTCAAGTGGTGGACTCTGCACCTTTCAGAGAACTGATGGCTTGCGCTGAGGTGGAGAGTCCCACAGTGTGACAGTGTGCGACTCCGCCTCCTCATCCTCCACTGTTTCCTCAGCCTCCAGTGCATGGACAAGTCTCAGTGCCCCTCCAGCATACCATGTTTGCAGGGCATGGCGGTGTCACGCTGTTCTTCACATGGTTTGCCTTGCCGAATGGAGTCACACAGGGGAGGAACCGCTAAAAGTAATTTATTTAGAAACCGAATCATGGCTTACTCCACGGAAACTGGAAATGGGAACCATGGTGACTGACAACAGGAAGAACATCTTGTCTGTGCTGCGACAAGGAAGCCTGAGAAATGCACCCTGCATGGCACACGTGTTCAATCTAGTTGTCAAGCGGTTCCTGAAGTGTTCCCCCTATCTGCAAGACATCCTAACAATGGGAAGGAAACTTTGCTTGCACTTGAGCCACTCGTACACCTCAAAGCACACCCTCCTCGAGCTGCAGCGTCAGAACGGCATCCCTCAACATAGTCTGATTTGTGACGTTTTGACACGTTGGAATTCCACCCTCCACATGTTGGACCAACTATACAAACAGAGAAAAGCCATTACCAATTTTTTGATGATCCAAGCGGATAGGGAGACTCCTCTGTGTAACTTCAATGTCAACCAGTGGTGGCTCATACGTGACACCTGCCGTTTGCTTAGGCCCTTTGAGGAAACCACATTATCAGTCAGTCGCCAGGATTATGGGATGAACAACGTCATTCCACTGCCCTTTTTGAGGGTTAGTAACACTTGCCAAGAAGGGAATTAATAGGGAAAGAGTAGGGCCTTACAATGGACAATACGTTGTTCCCTTCCACCTTTTCGAGGAAAGTGTTCCTCGTCTTAAAAAGGGTGGCCCCTCACAGGAACCAATCCCTATTTCCACCTAAAAAACAGAGGTTCCTGTGTGGGGCCGCCCTTTTTAGGGCAAGTAACACTTGCCAAGAAGCAAATTAATAATGCGAGAGTAGGGCCTTACAGGGGAAGTGTTTATCCCCACCGGTTACAATGGACCATACATTGTTCCCTTCTACCTTTTAGAAGTCTTTGCATCACATCAATACTTGATGGTGTAGGTGGCACATGGTGTTTTTTGCATACCTTTCTTTGTGTTTGATTTTAAAAAAAGTTTTGGGTCCATATATTTTATTCTAAGCATATTATTAAACGTTAAGTTTTACTTTTGCATATCCTCAATACTTGTGCACACTAACACTTTTACAAAAAAGACTGTTTTCTGCTGCCTACCTGCCTAAGGTACTATTCTGATCCTGCCACCTGCCTGATGCTACACATCTGATTCCAGGTTCTCCTTTTCTCACCCACCTTCGTTCCTGGGTACTGGTATTTCTACCCACCGCGCCACTCTGTCACTGGGTCACTTTCAGGACTCCTGATGCTTCTGCTGCCACCTCCAGGTGGTCTTACTCTGCCACCATATGTTCTCATGCTGCAGCCAGCTCCAAGCTGTCTCATACTGCCACCATATGTTCTCCTCATGCTGCTGCCACCTCCAGGCTTTGTCATGCAGCCACTATATGTTCTCCTCATGCTGCCACTAACCGCCACACTGTGTCATTCAGCCACTATGTGGTCTCCTCATGCTGCCGCCACCTCCACGCTGTGTCATTCAGCCACTATATGCGTCCGCCCACTCCAGGCTGTGTCATTCAGCCACTATGTGGTCTCCTCATGCTGCCGCCTACTCCAGGCTGTGTCATTCAGCCACTATATGGTCTCCTCATGCTTCCGCTACCTCCAGGCTGTGTCATTCAGCCACTATATGCTGCTGCCAACTCCACGCTGTGCCATTCAGCCACTATATGTTCTCCTCATGCTGCCACGACCTCCACGCTGTGTCATTCAGCCACTATATGTTCTCTTCATGCTGCCACAAACTCCACACTGTGTCATTTAGCCACTATATGCTGCCGTCAACTTAACCCATTAACGACAATGGTGACATGGTACTTAACGCATCATGACAATCAAATGATTGCTATGAATAGTCCTCTATGGGGACATAAAAAGTGTAAAAAAGTAAAAAAATGTAAAATAAAAAAGTTAAAAAAACTTGAAAAATCCCCTCCCCCAATAAAAAAAGTAAAACATCCGTTTTTCCCATTTTACCCCCCAAAAAAGCGTTAAAAAAAATGAATACACATATTTGGTATCGCCATGTTCGTAAATGTCTGAACTATTAAAATATATTGTTAATTATCCCATACAGTGAACGGCGTAAACGTAAAAAAATTAAAAAAAGTCCCAAATTGCTGCTTTTTTGTCACATTTTATTAAAAAAATAAAAAATGTATAAAAAGTAAAACCCAAGCAAAAGTGGTACTGATAAAAACTACAGATGATGGCGCAAAAAATTAGCCCTCATATCGCTCCATATACGGAAAATGAGAAAGTTATAGGTGGTCAAAATAGGGCAATTTCAAACATACTAATTTTGTTAAAATGGTTTGAGATTTTTTTTTTAAGCGGTACAATTATAGAAAAGCATATAACATGGGTATCATTTTAATCGTATTGACCCACAGAATAAAGAAAACATGTAATTTTTACCAGAAAGTGTACAGCGTGAAAACAAAACCTTCCAAAATTTGCTAAATTTCGGTTTTCTTTTCAATTTTCCCACAAAAATAATATTTGTTTGGTTGCGCCGTACATTTTATGGTAAAATAAGTTTTGTTATTATAAAGTACAATTGATGTCACATAAAACAAGCCCTCATATGGGTCTGTGGATGGAAATATAAGAGAGTTATGAATTTTAGATGGCGGAAAAACTTAAAAATGCAAAAATAAAATTGGTTTGGTCCTTAAGGCCAAAATGGGCCTGGTCCTTAAGGGGTTAAGGCTGTGTCATTCAGCCACTATGTGGTCTCCTCATGCTGCTGCCAACTCCATGCTGTGTCATTCAGCCACTATATGGTCTCCTCCTGCTTCCACCACCTCCAGGCTGTGTCATTCAGCCACTATATGTTGCTGCCAACTCCAGGCTGTGTCATTCAGCCAATATGTGGTCTCCTCATGCTGCTGCCAACTCCAGGCTGTGTCATTCAGCCACTATATGGTCTCCCCATGCTGCTGCCACCTCTACACTGTGTCATTCAGCCACTATATGTTCTCCTCATGCTGCCGCCAACTCCATGCTGTGTCATTCAGCCACTATATGTTCTCCTCATGCAGCCGCCACCTCCATGCTGTGTCATTCAGCCACTATATGGTCTCCTCATGCTGCTGCATCACCTCCACGCTGTGTCATTCAGCCACTATATATACATAGTTAGTATGGTTGAAAAAAGACATACGTCCATCAAGTCCAACCAGGGAATTGAAGTGAAGGGTGTAAGGGGATAAGGGAAAGGGATGTAGTTTTATAATTCTGCATAAGCATTAATGTTATTTTATGGTCTCCTTATGCTTCTGTCACCTCCAGGTTGTGTCATTCAGCCACTATATGTTCTCCTCATGCTGCCGTCACCTCCCCGCTGTGTCATTCAGCCACTATATTTGCTCTCCTCATGCTGATGCCTCCTCCAGGCTCTGTTATTGTGCCACTCTGCGACAGTGATTCTAATAATGACGCCTGTAATCTGCATGTCATTCTAAATAAATTGCAACAGTTTTGCAGTTTTGCAATTTGCTTATTGCAGTTTAAAGTGGTGGTGGTATAACAGTTAAGAAATGTGTTTCTCAAAGTTAACCCCTAGATGACACAGGGTGTAAATGTACTCCCTTGCCACCTGGACCTTATTGCACCAGAGCGTAAATATACGCCTTAAAGCATTACATGACTTTGAAGGGAGCTTTGCTTGCCCTATAGCGGTGAGTGTGGAACACCAATCTCTCTGTATAATGCTATGCAATAGGCAAAGCATTATACAGTGAATGCAATTGAATCATTGCACTTAAAAGTCCCATACAGGGACTTAACCTCTTAAGGACCCAGCCATTTTACACCTTAGGACCCGGCCATTTTTTGCACATCTGACCACTGTCACTTTAAACATTAATAACTCTGGGATGCTTTTAGTTATCATTCTGATTCCGAGATTGTTTTTCCGTGACATATTCTACTTTAACATAGTGGTAAAAAATTTTTGGTAACTTGCATCCTTTCTTGGTGAAAAATCCCAAAATTTGATGAAAAATTTGAAAATTTTGCATTTTTCTAACTTTGAAGCTCTCTGCTTGTAAGGAAAATGGATATTCCAAATATTTTTTTCTTTTATTCACATATACAATATGTCTACTTCATATTTGCATCATAAAATTGACATGTTTTTACTTTTGGAAGACACCAGAGGGCTTCAAAGTTCAGCAGCAGTTTTCCAATTTTTCACAAAATTTCCAAAATCAGAATTTTTCAGGGACCAATTCAGGTTTGAAGTGGATTTGAAGAGTCTTCATCTTAGAAATACCCCAAAAATGACCCCATTATAAAAACTGCACCCCCCCCCCCAAAGTATTCAAAATGACATTCAGTCAGCATTTTAACCCTTTAGGTGTTTCACAGGAATAGCAGCAAAGTGAAGGAGAAAATTCACAATCTTCATTTTTTACACTCGCATGTTCTTGTAGACCCAATTTTTGAATTTTTACAAGGGGTAAAAGGAGAAAATGTATACATCTATTTGTAGCCCAATTGCTCTCGAGTAAGCACATACCTCATATGTCTATGTAAAGTGTTCGGCGGGCACAGTAGAGGGCTCAGAAGGGAAGGAGCGACAAGGGGATTTTGGAGCGTACGTTTTTCTGAAATGGTTTTTGGGGGGCATGTTGCATATAGGAACCCCCTATGGTGCCAGAACAGGAAAAAAAAACCACATGGTATACCATTTTGGAAACTAGACCCCTTGAGGAACGTAACAAGGAATAAAGTGAGCCTTAATACCCCACAGGTGTTTCACGACTTTTGCATATGTAAAAAAAATTAAAGAAAATTTCAATAAAATGTGTGTTTCCCCCCAAATTTCACATTTTTGCAAGGGTTAATAGCAGAAAATTCCCCCCCAACAAAAAATTTGTAACCCCATCTCTTCTGAGTATGGAGGTACCCCATAAGTTGACCTGAAGTGCACTACGGGCGAACTACAATGCTCAGAAGAGAAGGAGTCATATTTGGCTTTTTGAGAGCAAATTTTGCTCGGGGGCATGTCGCATTTAGGAAGCCCCTATGGTGCCAGGACAGCAAAAAATACCCACATGCCATACCATTTTGGAAACTAGACCCCTTGAGGAACGTAACAAGGAATAAAGTGAGCCTTAATACCCCACAGGGGTTTTGCGACTTTTGCATACGTAAAAAATAAATTTCACTAAAATGTGTGTTTCCCCCCCCAAATTTCACATTTTTGCAAGGGTTAATAGCAGAAAATACCCCCAAAATTTGTAACCCCGTCTCTTCTGAGTATGGAGGTACCCCATAAGTTGACCTGAAGCGCACTACCGGCGAACTACAATGCTCAGAAGAGAAGGAGTCATATTTGGCTTTTTGAGAGCAAATTTTGCTCGGGGGGGGCATGTGTCATTTAGGAAGCCCCTGTGGTGCCAGAACAGCAAAATAACCCCCACATGGCATACCATTTTGGAAACTAGACTCCTTGAGGAACGTAACAAGGGGTACAGTGAGCATTTAGCCCCTACTGGTGTCTGTCAGATCTTTGGAACAGTGGGCTGTACAAAATTTTTAATTTGCACAGCCCACTGTTCCAAAGATCAGTCAGACACCAGTGGGGTGTAAATTCTCACTGCACCCCTCATTACATTCCGTGAAGGGTGTAGTTTCCGAAATGGGGTCACATGTGGGGTTTTGTTTTTTTTGTGTTTGTCAAAACCGCTGTAACAATCAGCCACCCCTGTGCAAATCACCTCAAATGTACATTGTGCACTCTCCCTTCTGGGCCTTGTTGTGCGCCCCCAGAGCACTTTGCGCCCACATATGGGGTATCTCCGTAGTCGGGAGAAATTGCGTTACAAATTTTGGGGGGCTTTTTTCCCTTTTACCTCTTGTCAAAATGAAAAGTATAGGGCAACACCAGCATGTTAGTGTAAAAAATTTATTTTTTTACACTAACATGCTGGTGTAGACCCCAACTTCACCTTTTTATAAGGGGTGAAAGGAGAAAAAGCCCCCCTAAAATTTGTAAGGCAATTTCTTCCAAGTACGGCGATACCCCATATGTGACCCTAAACTGTTGCCTTGAAATACAACAGGGCTCCAAAGTTAGAGCGCCATGCGCATTTGAGGCCTGAATTAGGGATTTGCATAGGGGTGGACATAGGGGTATTCTACGCCAGTGATTCCCAAACAGGGTGCCTCCAGCTGTTGCAAAACTCCCAGCATGCTTGGACAGTCAACAGTGAGTTTCCCGCTGCGAGTTTGAGCTGCCGCGCAAAATTTGCTGCATCGCAAACTTGCAGCCTGATACTCACTGTAAGCCCCTGCCCATGTGAATATACCCTGTACATTCACAGGGGGGGGGACCTCCAGCTGTTGCAAAACTACAACTCCCAGCATGCACAGTCTATCAGTGCATGCTGGTAGTTATAGTTTTGCAACAGCTGGAGGCACACGGGTTGGGGAACACTGAGTTAGGAAACAGACAATGTTTCCCAACCAGTGTGCCTCCTGTTGTTGCAAAACCACAACTCCCAAACATTCTCAGGCATGCTGGAAGTAGTAGTTTGGCAACATCTTTAGAGCCAGATGTTGCCGAACTACAACTCCCAGCATGCTTGGAGTTGTAGTTTGTAACATCTGGAGGACTACAGTTTGCAGACCACTAATACAGTGGTTCCCAATCTGTGCCCTTCCAGATGTTGCAAAACTACAATTCCCAGTATGCCAAAACTGTCCAGGCATGCTGGGAGTTGTAGTTCTGCAACATCTGAAGGGCCAGATGTTACAGAACTACAACTCCCAGCATGCCTGGACAGTAAGGGCATGCTGAGGATGTGTAGTTTTGCAACATCTGGAAGGGCACAGTGGTCCCAAAACTGCGGACCTCCAGATGTTGCAAAACTGCAACTCCCAGCATGCCCAGATGCCAAGGGCTGTCTGGGCATGCTGGGAGTTGTAGTATACAGGGTCCCAATACAGCAATGCATGTTGCTTTACGGCGACGTGCATTGCTGTAAAGGGCCCGACCGCGGCTGAAGATCCACTCACCTGTCGCCGCCGCCGCTGTCTTCATCGCCGGGATCCGGGTCTTCAGGGACGAGGTAAGTACCGGGGCCGGTCCCCAGCACTCCCCCGTCCTCCGCCGCGTCCTCCGGTCTTCCTCCCGTCCTCTCCGGACTTCCAGGGGCCGGGCAGGGCGGGAGGAAGTAACCGCCCCCCCCCCTGCGATTGGTCGGTTAACTAACCGAAGAATCGCAGGGGATCGGAGGAGGTGGCAGGCTTGCCACCTTGTTCCTATACTTCAGCATGGTCCTCGCTGTCTGTGACAGCCGGGACCATGCAAAATTACCTGGCGGTCGTGTCCCAGAGACCCGATCAGCCCGGTATCGCCGCAGATCGCAAGGGCGATTTCCCTTGCGATTTGCGGCGATCACCGACATGGGGGGCCCCCCCTCGGCGTTTGCCCTGGATCCCTGCTGAAGGATTTCTGCAGGGATCTGCTTCCGATCTCCGCCAGGTGAGCGGCGGAGACCAGGAAAGACCATGACGTATGCATACGTCATGAGTCCTTAAGACCCAGGGTGTGATGACGTATGCATACGTCATGGGTCCTTAAGGGGTTAAAAAGTAAAAAAAAATTATTTTTTTAAAATTATATAAAAGCCTGTCACATCATATATAAAAAAAATAATAATTAAAAAAACGATAATTTTTTTTTTAATAAAAACTACAGATCAGGATGCAAAAAATGAGCCCTTGTATATCCCTGTATACGGACAAAATAAAATTATAGGGGTCAGAAAAGGACAATTTTAACTACCGTATTTATCGTGGTATACCACGCACCGGCCTATAACACGCACCCTCATTTTACCAAAGATATTTGGGTAAAAAAAATTTTTGCCCAAATATCCTTGGTAAAATGAGGGTGCGTGTGTGTGCATGCGTATACCCCGATAAACTGTTTCTGACCCCGCAGAAGCCCCCAGGAAAGGCAGGGGGAGAGAGGCCGTCGCTACCCGCTTCTCTCCCCCGGCCTTTCCTGGGGTCTAGAGCCCTGCTGCTGCCGCTTCTCTCCCGCTGGCTATCTGCGCCGCTGCCCGTTCTCTCCCCCTGACTATCGGTGCCGGGAGAGAGAAGTGGCGCCGGCAATGCAGCAGCGGCGCCGATAGCCAGGGGGAGAGAAGGGGCAGCGGCACCCATTGCCGGCGCCGCTGCCCCGTTGCCTCCCCCATCCCTGGTTGTATAATTACCTGTTGCCGGGGTCGGGTCCGCGCTGCTTTAGGCCTCCGGTGTGCGTCCCCTGAGTCGTTGCTATGCACTGCGCGGCGCAATGATGAGTGACGTCATTGCGTCTCGCAGCGCATAGCAACGATGGAGGGGACGCACACCGGAGGCCTGAAGCAGCACGGACCTGACCCCGGCAACAGGTAATTATACAACCGGGGATGGGGGAGGCAACGGGGCAGCGGCGCCGGCAATGGGTGCCGCTATCCCTTCTCTCCCCCTGTCTGTCGGCGCCGCTGCCCCATTGCCGGCGACGCTTCTCTCCCCCTGGCTATCGGCGCCGGCAATGGGGCAGCGGCACCGATAGCCAGGGGGAGAGAACGGGCAGCGGCACCAATAGCCAGGGGAAGAGAAGGGCCGGCAGCAGGGCTCTAGACCCCAGGACAGGCAGGGGCAGAGAAGCCGGCAGCGACGGCAGGTCTCTGCACCTGCAAAGCCACTGCAGTTCATTTATTTAAAGCGCCCGCTTTAAATCATTGAACTGTAGCGGCTTATCGGCATATAACACGCAGGTAGACTTTAGGCTAAAAATTTTACAGATAAATACGGTATATTGTTTGCCTTTTTTAAGTAGTACATTAATAGCAAAACTGTGTAAATCGGGTATTATTTTAATCATATTGACCCACAGAATAAAGATAACATGTCATTTTTTCCATAAAGTGTATGTCGTAAAAACAAAATTCCCAAAACGTTTTCAATTTCTCACCCACAAGTAATATTCTTTTTTGTTTCACTCTCTATTTTATGGTAAAATAAAAGGTGTCATTACAAAGTACTATTGGTCGCACAAAAAACAAGCTCTTATATGGCTCTGAGGAAAATTTTAAAGAGTTATGTTTTTTAAAAGGTGAGGAGCAAAAAACCCAAAAATGAAAACTGTCTGTGTCCTCAAGGCCAAAATTGTCTGTGTCCTTAAGGGTCTATTCACACGTACAGTATTCTACGCAGATTTGATGCGCAGGATTTCAAGCTGTGTTCAGTCATTTAGCTTACATTGAAATCTGCAGCAGAAAATCCTGTGCATCAAATCTGCGCAGAATACTGTATGTGTGAATAGATCCTAAGGAGGTAAAACTGTGTTGCTAAGGCTCCTTTCACTCTACAGTGGTCCCTCAACATACAATGGTAATCCATTCCAAATGGACCATCGTTTGTTGAAACCATCGCATGTTGAGGGATCCGTACAATTTAAAGTATAGGACAGTGGTCTACAACCTGGGGACCTCCAGATGTTGCAAAACTACAACACCCAGCATGCCCGGACAGCCAATGACTGTTCGGGCATGCTGGGTGTTGTAGTTTTGCAACATCTGGAGGTCCGCAGGTTGTAGACCACTGTTAGACGAAGTTGTACTCACCTGTCCCCGCCGCTCCGGACCGTCACCGCTCGTCACTGCTGCCCGGGATGTCGCCGTTCATCGCTGTTGCCACATCCCTGATGCTCCGGCAAGGCCTCTGCTTCCCCGGCATCTGCCCTCTCCGTCGCTGCCATCACGTCGCTACGCGTGCCGCTCCTATTGGATGACGGGACTGCGTGCGCAGCGACGTGATGACATCGATGGAGAGCGCCGACGATGAAGAGGATCCCAAAGAGGACGTGCCCGGAGCCCCGAGGACAGGTGAGTGACTATCACCGGAGCTCACGGGGCACCGTAAACGGCTATCCGGCGGCAGCTGAAGCAATCAGCGCTGCCGGATAGCCGTTTATGCGATGGCCCCGACATAAAAAAGCATCGTATGTTGATGCTGCCTTCAACATGCGATGGCCTCTGAGAGGCCATCGCATGTTGAAATTATCGTATGTCGGGGCCATCGTAGGTCGAGGGGTCACTGTATACTGTTGCTCCATTTTAAAGACCGTTTCAACGTCCCATTAAGAAAACCCTTCAAAACGGCTGTTAAAAATCCCATTCAAGTCTATGGGATTTTTAGATTATGCGTTATCACCCATTATAGCCCGTTAAGAATAACGTACATTATTTGTAACGGGAGAAAAAACATGACATGCACTAATTCTTCTCCCATCACAAATAACGTCCATTATTTATAACGGGCTATAACGCTGAGCAGCAGAGTACCCCTTTAACATCTTAAATGTAAAACTAAGATGTAAACCACTGGTAACACTCTAGAACCAAAAGACCATGTTTAGACTTTGCTAGAAAACATGTAAAAAAAAAAGCTGCCCACTAGAAACACTGATCACTAGAATGGCTGCGTGCTTCTCTCTGTGCCTATCTGAGCGAGTTGGTTCCATAGACTTGCATTATGAGTGGACTGGACTCAGGATGAGAACTATATTGAACTATTTGTCTAATATTTTGGAGGCATGGACATTTGTGACTGCGAATGGAATCGGATCGCTCGTGTTCATTTATGATGTGACTGCAAATGAAAATAGCAGGATGAATTTTGACGTATATAGTACTATCATTTAAGGCAGTGATTCCAAACCGGGGTGCCGCGGCACACTGGGGTGCCAAGGTAATTTGGTGTAAAAATGAAAAAGACATTTAAATTTCCCTTCCTGGCGCTGCAGGGGGAGGGAAGTTTGTGTGCGCTGTGCGTGCATGCGTCCGCCAGCATCCCTTAGCGTCTCATCCTGCGGCCCAGTGAGTGCCCTGCCAGAGAGGGGAAGTATGCGGAAGCTGCGCTGGGCCGGTGTAGTGACCCGTGACCCAGCATCCCCCTCCCCCCTGCGGCACAGTGAATGAGTGCCCTGCCGGAGAGGGGAAGAACTGGGAAGAAAAATGGCTTGCTTAAGGTACTGTACCATGTCCATCCCCCCCTCTCACCCATGTCCATCCCCCCATTAACCCATGTCCATCCCCCCGTCTAACCCATGTCCATCCCCCCTCTCACCCATGAACATCCCCCCCTCTCACCCAGTTCATGACACACAACCATGGCACATGGCGGCCCTCATCAACACCCTTGCAGCACGATTTCAGGGTACTGATTAGTTAATATGGCCAGCTGAGGTCTTCTGAAGGCCTCTGAGTCGACCATATTGGCTCTACATATACAGTCTGCCTCAGACAGAATGTACTAGCAGAGAGCCAGTTCAACTGATTAATGTTATGCAATTGCATAGCTTTGAACAGTATAAGCAACCCAAAGATTGCTTTTAATTGCCCACTATTGGGAATTAAAATATAAAATTAAATAAAAAAGTTTTAAAATTATATTACTCCCTCTTAATAAAAATTCAAGTCAACCCCCTTTTCAAATTTTTCAAATATCAAAGTAAATAAAATAAAAAAACAAATACATATTTGACATTTTATATTATATATCAGAAAAAATATATAAAAAGGAGGATATAAAAATCCCATCTAAACTAAAATAATACCAATAAAAACTATTGATCAAAAAATTATTCCTCACACAGTTGGGTAGACCAAAAAAGGTGTCAGAATAGGGTGATTTTAAGCATATTTAATCATTTTTTTTAAGTTAACATTTTTTTAAAAGTAGTAAAATAAAACAAAACCTGTATGATTTGTATATTGTTGTTATTGCAATGATATTTAAAATAAAGATAGCACTTCATTTTTACTGTAAAGTTTTGCATTAGATTTTGTGATAAAATGAGTGGTTTCATTACAAAGTACAATTGGTCTCCCATAAAATAAGCCCTCATATGGCCCTGTAGGTGGTAACTGAGTTTTGGCTTCTTATTAAAAACATTTTCTAATGTTTTAGAATGTTTTAGACCTTATTTGACAACTTGATCTACAGCCACTGCTGCCTTCTCCTGAGCAATTATATTGCAGATTTCACTAAAATTATTACAGTTCCTGCCTGGCAGAAACTATCCCTGATGAAGAAGACTGTTATCTTTGAAACATGTTGAAGATTTTTGCTAGCCATCGTAGTGAAGTCACAAATCAGAGTACGGCTCTAGGCAGCATGATTTGGTAGAGACGCCACCAAACGGAGCAGTCTCCCGTATGTGGCGTGCTGTCCCCTTATCAGTCAGAGGATTCCAGGACCAGCCTATAACTATGGCCTCATCTCCTCTTCTATGAATCACCAGAGGCAGGTCATTTTTATGTTTTAGTATTGTGCCCTGGTGATTAATACTGGAAATTTTGTTTGAATCGAATCGAATCTGACGAATGCAAATTCATTATGAATTTCAGGAAAAATTTGCTTTACAACGAATGCGAATTTCACCGCGATTCGGTTGCCCAATCGCTTCATTAAACTCCATTTAGTGCGGTCCAGGCTCCAGGGCATCTAAGATGGCGGCTCCACATGACAGGCAAAGAACGTTGGGAAGACGAGTTGACCCTGAATCACATACAGCATGCAGCCACTCCTGTGATGTCACAGCCCTATATAATCGGCAGCCATCTTGTGGCCAGTCACATCAGCATTCTATTGCAGAGAGAGAGAGGGACAGAGAGCAGTGTGTGTTGCACAGAAAAAAGCATTTTTACAGCAGCTATTCACCTCAAGCCCAAATCCAGCTTAGAAGCACTGATAGGGAAGGGAGAGAGAGATTGAGAGAGAAAGTGCAATGTGGGTGTATTACAGCATCAATTCACCTCAAGCCCAAATCTAGCCTAGAAGCACTGACAGAGAAGGGAGAGAGATTGTAGTACACAGCAACTGTGTGCTGCAGCACTGGTGTGTACAAAAACTGAAAAGCTAATAATAGCCAGCCAGTTAGGGTGAGCAGAGCACTAAAAGCCATAATCACCTGCTATTAGTGCCTAATACTGGTTGAGTAGCGGAGTGCATTGTTCTTTATTAAGTGTAAACTGCGCGTACATAGGTGGTGTACCATTTTGTTCCTGTTAACCCCTTAAGGACCGGGGTTTTTTCCGTTTTTGCATTTTCGTTTTTTGCTCCTTGCCTTTAAAAAATCATAACTCTTTCAATTTTGCACCTAAAAATCCATATGATGGCTTATTTTTTGTGCCACCAATTCTACTTTGTAATGACATCAGTCATTTTGGCCAAAAATCTACAGTGAAACGGAAAAAAAAATCATTGTGCGACAAAATTGAAAAAAAAAACGCTGTTTTGTAACTTTTGGGGGCTTCGGTTTCTACGTAGTACATTTTTCGGTAAAAATGACACCTTATCTTTATTCTGTAGGTCCATACGATTAAAATGATACCCTACTTATATAGGTTTGATTTTGTCGGACTTCTGGAAAAAATATAACATAACTACATACAGGAAAATTAATACTGTTACGCCGAGCTCTCCGCGTCCCTGCTCCTCCCCGGAGCGCTCACGGCGTCTCTCTCCCTGCAGCGCCCCGGTCGGTCCCGCTGACCAGGATCGCTGCACTGATATGGCCGTCGGGGATGCGATTCGCACAACGGGACGCGCCCGCTCGCGAATCGCATCCCAAGTCACTTACCCGTCCCGGTCCCCTGCTGTCATGTGCTGGCTCGCGCGGCTCCGCTCTCTAGGGCGCGCGCGCCAGCTCTCTGAGACTTAAAGGGCCAGTGCACCAATGATTGGTGCCTGGCCCAATTAGCTTAATTGGCTTCCACCTACTCCCTGGCTATATCACATCACTTCCCCTGCACTCCCTTGCCGGATCTTGTTGCCTTGTGCCAGTGAAAGCGTTTAGTGTTGTCCAAAGCCTGTGTTACCTGAACTCCTGCTATCCACCTTGACTACGAACCTTGCCGCCTGCCCCGACCTTCTGCTACGTCTGACCTTGCCTCTGCCTAGTCCTTCTGTCCCACGCCTTCTCAGCAGTCAGCGAGGTTGAGCCGTTGCTAGCGGATACGACCTGGTTGCTACTGCCGCAGCAAGACCATCACGCTTTGCAGCGGGCTCTGGTGAACACCAGTAGCCTCTTAGAACCGGTCCACCAGCACGGTCCACGCCAATCCCTCGCTGACACAGAGGATCCACTACCTGTAAGCCGAATCGTGACAAATACGTTTAAAATTGTCATCTTCTGACCCCTATAACTTTTTATTTTTCCATGTATGGGGCGGTATGAGGGCTCATTTTTTGCGCCGTGATCTGAAGTTTTTAACGGTACCATTTTTGCATTGAAAGGACTTATTGATCATTTTTAAATGATATAAAAAGCGACCAAAAATGCACTATTTCGGAATTTGCGTGCACGCCATTGACCGAGCGGTTTAATTAATGATATATTTTTATAATTCGGACATTTCCGCACGCGGTGATACCACATATGTTTATTTTTATTTACACCGTGTTTTTTTTTTAATTGGAAAAGGGGGGTGATTTAAACTTTTAATAGGGGAGGAGTTAAATGATCTTTATTCACTTTTTTTTTCCACTTTTTTTTTGCAGTGTTATAGGTCCCATAGGGACCTATAACACTGCACACACTGATCTTCATCACTGATCACTGGTTTCTCATAAGAAACCAGTGATCGACGATTCTGCCGCATGACTGCTCATGCCTGGATCTCAGGCATTGAGCAGTCATTCGGCGATCGGACAGCGAGGAGGCAGGTAGGGGCCCTCCCGCTGTCCTGTCAGCTGTTCGGGATGCCGCGATTAGCCGCGGCTATCCCGAACAGCCCGACTGAGCTAGCCGGCAACTTTCACTTTTAGCCGCGCGGCTCAGCTCTGAGCGCGTGGCTAAAGGGTTAATAGCGTGCGGCACCGCGATCGGCGCTGCGCGCTATTAGAGGCGGGTCCCGGCTTCACTATGACGCCGGGCCCGCCGTGATATGACGCGGGGTTACTGTGTAACCCCGCGTTATATCAGGAGAGCAGGACCAAGAACATACCGGTACGTCCTTGGTCCTTAAGGGGTTAAAGTCTTAAGGGCCTTGTTACTGTGAAAGGCCAGCAAAAAGTACACACTTCCTGCTGTTATAGACAAATACTGTTTTAAGCGTAGTGCAGCGCATTGTACTCCCCTCATAAGTGCATACCACGTTCGTACATCTAAGTAGTGTACCATTTTGTTCCTTTTATAGTCCTGAGGGCCTAGTTACTGTGAAAGGCCAGCCAAAAGTAAACACCTGCTGTTAATCTATTTAAAATCTTCAATTTAAAATTTTAAATATATCTTTAATCTTTTCAATTGTGAGGCCCTATGGTCTCCTCTTACTGCTGTCACCTCAAGGCTTGATCATTCTGCCACTATATGGTCTCCTTATGCTCCTGTCACTTCCATGCTGTGTCATTGTGCTGCCATGTGGTCTCCTCATGCTGCTGGCACATTACATAAAAATGTTAAATAATAAATAATTGTAATTCATTTTAATGAATTAATATAATTTTAATTAATTGTAATTAATAATTTTTATAAAAATGCCCCTCCAGCATACCATGTATGCAGGGAACAGCGGTGTCATGCTGTTCTTCACATGGTTTGCCTTGGCTAACAGAGTAACACAGGGGAGGAACTGTTAAAAGTAATTCATCAAGGAATCAAATCATGACTTACTCCACGAAAACTGGAAATGGGAACCATGGTGACCGACAACAGGAAGAACATCTTACCTGTGCTGCTTCAAGGAAGCCTGAGCCATGCTCCCTGCATGGCACACATGTTCAATCTGGGTGTCAAGCGATTCCTGAATTGTTCCCCCTATCTGCAAGACATCCTAACATTGGGAAGAAAACTTTGCATACACTTTAGCCACTCTTACACCACTTGAGGCGCAGCGTCAGAACGACTTCCCCAAACATAGTCTGATTTGTGACGTTTCCAAACGTGCAATGGCTGGTCAGGGCACTGGACACGTGGCGCCTACATCTCGAGGCCACATGAGCCCTGTGGGGGCTTAACTGGAGGAGGAGGGGAACAGTGGAGCACAGGCAAGGTTTTGTGAAATGGATTGTTTTTATAGTCCTCTGACAGAAGGAGCAGGAGCAGGTTGTGGAGATTCAGGGTTTGAGGAAGACTAGACAGAGGACTCAGACACACCGTGGCCATGTG
The DNA here is from genome assembly GCF_029499605.1 of Hyla sarda. NCBI lineage: Eukaryota > Metazoa > Chordata > Amphibia > Anura > Hylidae > Hyla > Hyla sarda. Next base: position 54,949,571 of record NC_079194.1, read on the forward strand.
GTCTCCTCATGCTGCTGGCACATTCATTTAAAATGTTCATGTTAATCTATTTGAAATCTTCAATTCAAATGTAAAAAAAACTGTAATCTTTTCGATTATGAGGCCCTATGGTCTTGTCAGGCTGTTGCCACCTCCAGGCTGGGTCGTTCTGGCCACTATATTGTCTCCTCTTACTGCCGCCAATTCCAGGCTGTGTCATTGTGCCACATAATGGTCTTCTCATGCTGCTGCCACCTCCAGGCTGTGTCACTGTGCCACCATATGGTCTCCTCATGCTGTTGACACCTTAAATTAAACTTTTAAAATTTTAATCTATCTAAAATCTTCTATTTAAATTTTACTAAATATCTTTAATCTTTTCTATTGTGAGGCCATATGGTCTAGTTAGGCTGCTGCCACCTCTAGGCTCTGTTATTGTGTCTCCATGTGACCCCTTGTTATATTGGGTTTTGTGGTCATACAGTATTAGTTCAAAGTAAATGCTTCGAGCATCCGGAACATTAAACTTGTGAATATAATCATAATCTTAAATTTAAATTGAAAAAAAATGTAATCTCTGTAAGACTGAGGCCCTTTAAGACTGAGTCTCTTTAAGACTGAGGCCCTATGGTCGTTGACGTCATATACTACCTGTGGAATTACCACAAGAATCCAATGAAACAGGTTTGGTTCGATAACAATGAACCATGACTGATTAAATGAAACATTCGCTGAGAGGCAGGGGCTGGAACGGGTGGTAGCTCGCCTCGCGGCAGACCGCCAGCTCAATGGTCACCAGAATGGGTCCTCAAAATAGGATTTTAAAACATTAAAATAAATTCAAATAAAATAACATAAAAATTACATTAAAATATCTCTTTCATCTCTTCAATTGTGACGCCATATGGTCTCCTAATCTGTATGTCATAGTGAATAACAGTATTATTTCACTAACACTCCCTATGCATGTTACGACAAGGCAAAGTGTTCTACACCCCTATCGAGGCTCTCTGTATGTCAGAAATAGCCTTTTTAATAGAGATTCACCCCAAATAAATTTGGACCAAACCAAATTTTTGGGGAAAATTCTGCGCATCGGCCGAATCGAATTTTTCTAAAATCCGCTTATCTCTAATTATCATTATTCCTGTGGTAGTGCACAGAATATCCATTACAGGTACCTGATATATGGACACACAGTACATCATCTTTGAGAAGAATACTCAATACACCTATTACTGCTGTGAATACTAATCTGTTTGACATATAACATTGCCTTTCTATATGTTCCCCTACCTTGCACTATTGATATCTATCTATCTATCTATCTAATATATATATATATATATATATATATATATATATGTATGTATATAATGAATAGTTAGGTTTATGTACACCTTTACACTTGCTCACTTTTCCTGCTTTTAGCTTTAAGAACGGACCGTACAGTTGCTGCCTAGTATATCTCAACCCCTTAACAGTAAAAAAAAATTATACAGTACAATGTTATTTATATCACTTTTTATCGGCGATCATGTTATGGAGGATTGGTGTGTGTGTGGGTGCCTCGTAGAAACTATAAAAAAAAAACATTACATATTGGTTATAAGTGCTCCAGTGGTGGTATCCAGTTGTGGTATCCTGTTCTCTATTCCCATGGTATCCAGCTATCAGTATCACTGACCTGTTTGTGACACTTTAGTTGGATGATATGGTGAGGGATACTTTCTCTGTTGCTGATTTTCTGCCTGGTCTCGGCTATCTCATAAATTCAGTTTTATTCTGCACTGAAGTTATAGTGTCCATCATACTCATTTGTTTTTACAATTCAGTTTGCATTCTGCTGCTGGTATGTAGATTTTTTTTTTTAACCATGACTTTTATTACTGAACCACTCCTGTACTTGCCACCACTGTCACTAATATGTTTCATATTTTATACTGCACACCTCTCTCAAAACTTTCTGGCAACAATGAGAAGCATTAACAACATGGAGAGGAGTCTCGTGCTCACTGAGCAGGCACTCTCGGGAATAGAGGTGGGGGAGGACAGTGGGACGGAGTTGCAGGACAGTCAGGCAGTTAGCTGGGTTACAGTTAGAAAGAGGGGTAGGGGAAAAAGTGTCAGGGAGGCTAGTCCTGAACTGGCACACCCCAACAAGTTTGCCCGCTTGGCAGATGAGGGGGATGCCATTACAGAGCTAGCAGAACTGCAGCAGGATACCGCCTCTGACCGCCAGGGGGGTGTCTGCTCCAGTAAGGAGGGAGGGAGGAGTACAGGGCAGGCCAGACAGGTACTAGTGGTGGGGGACTCAATTATTAGGGGGACAGACAGGGCAATCTGTCACAAAGACCGGGATCGCCGAACAGTGTGTTGTCTGCCTGGCGCACGAGTTCGGCACATCGCGGATCGGGTTGACAGGTTGCTGGGCGGGGCTGGAGAGGACCCAGCAGTCATGGTACATATTGGCACCAATGACAAAGTAAGAGGTAGGTGGAGTGTCCTTAAAAATGATTTCAGGGACTTAGGCCGCAAGCTTAAGGCAAGGACCTCCAAGGTAGTATTTTCTGAAATACTACCAGTACCACGAGCCACACCAGAGAGGCAGCGGGAGATCAGGGAGGTAAACAAGTGGCTCAGAAGCTGGTGTAGGAAGGAAGGGTTTGGGTTCATGGAGAACTGGGCTGACTTCGCTGTCGGTTACCGGCTCTACCGTAGGGACGGGCTGCACCTCAATGGGGAGGGTGCAGCTTTGCTTGGGGAGAAGATGGCTAGAAGGGTGGAGGAGTGTTTAAACTAGGGACTTGGGGGGAGGGAACCTACAGCAAAGAGGGGGAAGATAGTGTAGATAGAGAGGTGGGAATTATAAATGTACCTGGGGGTGGACCGGAGGGAGGGGTTAGAATAGTTAATAGGAATAGGCTTCATAGGAAAATAAAACTTACACCCTTGAATCCCATTAACCCCAATAACATAAAGGATGGAAATGTAAAGTGTATGTTCACAAATGCCAGAAGCCTAGCAAATAAAATGGGGGAGCTTGAGGCCTTGATACTGGAGGAACATATTGATATAGTTGGGGTCACTGAGACATGGCTGGACTCCTCGCATGACTGGGCTGTCAATCTGCAGGGGTTTACATTGTTTCGCAAGGATAGAATGAACAGAAAAGGTGGTGGAGTCTGTCTGTATGTAAGAAGTGGTATGAAAGTCAGTGTGAACGATGCCATAGTGTGTGATGATTTTGAGGAGGTGGAATCACTGTGGGTAGAATTACAAAAGGAGGGAAATACTGAAAAAATAATATTTGGGGTAATCTACAGACCCCCTAATATCACTGAAGAGATAGATGTTCGGCTTCATAAACAAATAGAGAGGGCCACCCGGGCAGGTACAGTGGTAATAATGGGAGATTTTAACTATCCAGATATAGATTGGGGTCCGGGGTTGGCTAAAACTACAAAGGGGCGACAATTCCTAAATTTATTGCAGGATAATTTTATGGGCCAGTTTGTGGAGGACCCAACAAGAAGTGATGCCTTGTTGGATCTGATCATTTCCAACAACGCAGAGCTGATTGGTAATGTAACTGTGCGGGAAAACCTTGGTAATAGCGACCACAATATAGTTACTTTTGACTTAAAATGTAGAAAACAAAGACAGGCGGGGAAGGCAAAAACATATAACTTTAAAAAGGCAAACTTCCCTGGGCTGAGGGCTGCACTACAGGACATAGACTGGGGGGAAGTGTTCTCAAATACTGATACAGAAGGTAAATGGGACATCTTTAAATCAACTCTAAATAACTATACAGCTAAATATATACCAAAGGGGAACAAATATAAACGATTAAAATTAAATCCTACATGGCTGACACATGATGTTAAAAGAGCAATAAACAACAAAAAAATTGCCTTCAAAAAATACAAATCTGATGGGTCAGCGATAACATTTAAACAGTACAAAGAGCTTAATAAAATCTGTAAAAATGTAATAAAAACAGCAAAAATTCAAAATGAGAGACAGGTGGCCAAAGAAAGCAAAACTAATCCTAAATATTTTTTTAGATATATAAATGCAAAAAAAAAAAGGACAGAGCATGTAGGACCCCTTAATAATGATAATGGGGAGGTTGTCACAGGCGATCAAGAGAAGGCGGAGCTACTGAATGGGTTCTTTAGTTCTGTATATACTAGGGAAAAAGGAGCTGACATTGGCCAGGTCAGTGCTGGTAACACATCATGTAATGTACTGAACTGGCTTAATGTAGAGATGGTACAAGGTAAGTTAAGTGATATAAATGTAAGCAAATCCCCAGGGCCGGATGGACTACACCCAAGAGTTCTTAGAGAGGTAAGTTCAGTAATATCTGTACCCCTGTTCATGATATTTAGAGATTCTATGGTGTCTGGTATTGTGCCAAGGGACTGGCGCAAGGCGAATGTGGTGCCAATCTTCAAGAAGGGCTCTAGGTCTTCCCCAGGAAACTATAGACCGGTAAGTTTAACGTGCATTGTGGGTAAATTGTTTGAAGGACTTATAAGGGATTACATACAGGAATACATAGGGGATAATTGTATTATAAGTGATAGCCAGCATGGGTTTACTAAGGATAGAAGTTGTCAAACCAATCTAATTTGCTTTTATGAAGAGGTGAGTAGAAGCCTTGACAGAGGAATGGCTGTGGATATAGTGTTTCTGGATTTTGCCAAAGCATTTGATACTGTCCCTCACATACGTCTGACAGGTAAGTTAAGGTCCTTGGGCTTGGAAACTTTAGTTTGTAACTGGATTGAACACTGGCTCATGGATCGTACCCAGAGAGTGGTGGTCAATGATTCGTACTCTGATTGGTCCCCGGTAATTAGTGGTGTACCCCAAGGTTCAGTACTGGGCCCGCTGTTGTTTAATTTATTTATCAATGATATAGAGGATGGTATTAACAGCTCTGTTTCTATCTTTGCAGATGACACCAAGCTTTGTAGCACGGTACAGTCTATAGAGGATGTGCATAAGTTACAGGATGACTTGGATAGACTAAGTGTCTGGGCATCCACTTGGCAAATGAGGTTCAATGTGGATAAATGTAAAGTTATGCATCTGGGTACTAATAACCTGCATGCGTCGTATGTCTTAGGGGGGATTAAACTGGCAGAGTCACTGGTAGAGAAGGATCTGGGTGTACTTGTAGATCACAGACTACAGAATAGCATGCAATGTCAGGCTGCTGCTTCCAAAGCCGGCAGGATATTGTCATGTATAAAAAGAGGCATGGACTCAAGGGACAGGGACATAATACTCCCCCTTTATAAAGCATTGGTACGGCCTCACCTGGAATATGCTGTTCAGTTTTGGGCACCTGTCCATAAAAGGGACACTGCGGAGTTGGAAAGGGTGCAGAGACGCGCGACTAAACTAATATGGGGCATGGAACATCTTAGCTATGAGGAGCGATTAAAGGAGTTACAATTGTTTAGTCTTGAGAAGAGACGTTTAAGGGGGGATATGATAAACGTATATAAGTATATTAATGGCCCATACAAAAAATATGGAGAAAAACTGTTCCAGGTTAAACCCCCCCAAAGGACGAGGGGGCACTCCCTCCGTCTGGAGAAGAAAAAGTTTAGTCTCAAGGGGCGACACGCCTTCTTTACCGTGAGGACTGTGAATTTATGGAACGGTCTACCTCAGGAACTGGTCACAGTAGGAACAATTAACAGCTTTAAAACAGGATTAGATACATTTATGGAACAAAATAACATTAATGCTTATGAAGAAATATAAAATCCCATCCCTTCCCCAATATCGCGCCACACCCCTACCCCTTAATTCCCTGGTTGAACTTGATGGACATATGTCTTTTTTCGACCGTACTAACTATGTGACTATGTAAAACACTGCTCTCTGGCTGGTCATGCTGAAGGGGAGGCGCTGAGCATATTGTTGCATGTTAAAGTATGGGCAATGTTGGTTAGCTGCTTGCAAAGGCACTTTAAACTTACCAATTTTGCTGTAGTAAAGGCATATGAAAGGCGTACTGTAGGTGTATGCAACCACTCAAGTGCCACTGCTTTACTTGCCAATTCGCTGTTCGCTTGCCAAATTTGCTAATCAAAAGGTACACAATGGTCCTGCACATCTTAGATGGTGGGCACCATGTGGAAGGATGTGCAATAGGCAAGACAAGAATAAAAGTCCATTTTATTTTCACATCAGCATGAAAATAGTCAAAAAAGCATACATAGCAACATCATTTTTTTTTATCAGAAATTTTTTATAGGATTTTTGAAAACATTTTTTTATCAAACAAACAATGAAAAAATAACAAACCCACATCCTGACCGTATTAACTCCCGCACAAACAATCCGTCTCAACCCCACACACTAAAATTCGGCATCCGGTGTAGCATAGCATGGAGAGAACAAATCAATATAAAAAACTGAGTGTGTTGGAAAAGACCTCCTCACAATCAAACAGTACCAAACAACAGGACACAAACAAGCAAACCGGCCATTCCGCAGGGCTACATAAACTACAAAGACAAAGTTGAATAAACATACACAGGCACAACATACTGCACATCAACGCAACACACAATCCATAGGGAAAGAAAGTACCTAAGACACAGCACCAGGAGGGTCAAACTTTCCTACCCAAGGACACCAAATACTGTCAAACTTACGGTCAACCTTATGCTTAATATAAATCCCCTTCTCCAACCGAATTATAAATGTAACTCGAGCAATCAGATCAGCCAGCGCCGGAGGGGTAGGCCTAATCCAGTTCTGCACAATCAGTTTCCGAGCCTGATACAGAACTCGCAGTGTACCTATCTCCACCATAGAGGGTTCTTGATCTCAGCCTATGAGACCTAGCAAACTCACTTTAGGGAACCAAGACAACGTCACACTATTAACCATCCGTACAAGTTGTAACACATCACGCCAATAAGTATCTAAAAGATTACATTCCCACAGCATATGAACCAACCTACCACACCTCCAACCTACCACACCGAGGACAGGCAGAATCAGACCTAACCAATCCAATCTTATGTAGGAACACTGGAGTCTTATATACCCAGGAGAAATAGCTGAGACAACCTATTAGACTCCGCCAGTGATAGAAACGGAGTAAGTGCTAACACAGTAGACCATTCCTCGTCAGTCAGATCACCAAGATCTCTCTCCCCCTTGCTACGGACTGTCAAAGGGAACCTCTCATGATGAAAACTCAACAACTCCCCATACAACCACGAAATGACCCCTTCCGATTGCCGTTTCATAATCACTGAGTCCAAGACCACATTAGAGTGAATGGCTGGCGATTGTGACCTACACTGTCTCGTACACATGGAGTAACTGCAAATACTGATAAAACGAGGAGTGCGGCAAGCTAAACTCATCCTGCAGATCCCCAAAAGACCTGACCATACCCTGAGCCACCAGTTGTTCCAAGCTACAAAGACCTCTCCTCTCCCAAAAGCCAGCATCCACAAAAGAGTAAAAGTCAGGCGCATAGCAACATAATTGATTGGTGCTATTGTATATCTTTTTTGTGACTGAATATAAGATAGGCTTTTAGAAATAGTAGCAGATTTAATATATGTGCAATGTTTTGGTCTACCTTTCTCCAGCCAAATCTGCAGGAAGCATACCAGGCAATAGTGGGGTTCTTCGTTGTGGGGTTATTTAGAAGAAATATGCTAATCAAGACTGAAGGGGAGGGGTGGTGGAGCAAGCAGGCAAGTGAAGCAGAGTCCCCAGAGAGAGAACTGTCCTTTTTTATCAGTTCTCTAATTATAGTTGGGTCACAAACAGGGGTCTCTCTCTTTTTCTCTATTAAATGAATGGTAAACAATCCCTTTAACAGTGCCCTTTGTCCTCTCTTCTTTCTTTTTATTATGGGCAGATGTTATTAATATTGACTTATAGAGCTCTAGGTCATAGGTATAGCATTCTTCATTTCCACCTCCATGCACAGACAATGCTCCTTTGTCACACGTGTTGTAGTGTTTGTTGCAAGACCAGTGGATCCTTCATGCTTTTTCAAGGCAGAGCTCTATTCACCCATTAGAGTTATAATAAATCATTCCTCTCAAAGCTTGTCAAATCTTGTCCATACTTACATCACAGCTTATTAGGGGAGAGGCAGATAGAGACATGCAGCTGGTCCTCCCACAAGTTGAGAAAGGAATTTTCCGAGCGTATCTGACTTTTTACTCGTACTTAAAGAGGTTATCCAGGGATAGAAAAATAGAGCTGATTTCTTTAAAAAAGCAAAAGAAAAAAAAACAGCACCACACCTGTCCTCAGGTTGTGCGCGATATTACAACTCAGTTTTATTCAAGTTGTAATACCCCACACAATCTGAGGACATAGGTGGTGCTGTTTTTGGAAGAAATGATCTGTTTTTCTATGGCTTTCAAATAGTGGCAGACCATGAGTCAAAAGTCTGATACAATTCAAAAGCTAGAAAACTGTCAATGATGGCACTCCCCCTTGTTGCTGTAAATCAGAAGGTGTTTTTATTCCTGAACATATTGCAGAGCTGGTAACATAGACTCACAGAGGCATACAAATGCAAGGAACTAGTTTTTCATCTGACTAGGTCTTCACCTTCGCTTTTGCCTGCACCAGACCACCAGGGATGCAGACACTTACACCTTTATTGCCAGGCATACAGACATTAAAGGGGTTCTCCAGTGGAAAACTTTTTTTTTATTTTTTAAATCAACTGGTGCCAGAAAGTTAAACAGATTTGTAAATTACTTCTATGAAAAAATCTTAATCCTTCCAGTACTTATTAGCTGCTGAATACTACAGAGGAAATTATTTTCTAGCTTTGTATCTAGCTGAATTATAGCTAAATATTAAGGTTCTATATGTTAATATTTATTTGACATAATTCTGTACTGCCTGTCTTTGCAAAGTAAAGTCCAAGTCCCTAACTTCCATGCTCCCTAGCTACAAATGTGTGAAGGGAACATTGCCAGAAATGCAACTGACCGTTACTGGCAGGCCATAAGTAGAAGTTACCTTGGGCAAAGTGAACTTTTGCACCAGAGCTCATTAACCTTTAACTACTGCCCTGAATAATCCTAGTTTAAGTGCCATGAAGATGCTAATAGAAAATTTACGCTTCAAAATCTGAAAAATCATTGAGCTGTGACAATGACAATGTAAATCCAAGGGGACACACTATCATTGTCATGCAGGTCATTAGACTTTTTTTTTTTAACAGATTAGAGACGGATACTGAAACATGTTATTGTTTTTCTAATCCATTTTTGTTTTCTGATTGTTTATATATATATATATATATATATATATATATATATATATATATATATAAAATGTTGGCTGCCATCTTGCCTGAGCTGTTTTTAACAACATTTAGGGACATGCTCTAAAGCAAACCCAGTGGACATAGGCAACAATAGAGTGAAGCTGTCCCAATCATGGGAATGGGAATCTGGGCAAGCTCTCTGACTTTTGCAGAGGTCCTCCTAGATGATCTGCAAGCAACAGCCATTGTGTTTACCTCTGTAGCAGCACAACCTCTCCCCCCCCGCAGCACAACCTCTACTTCCTTTAGGTCCATGGCTGTTCATTTGATAGAGCCTGGCTACGCCAGGATCTACCAAATGATTGCAGAACACACAGATCAATGAAGTTCTATAGAATTGCATTGATCTGTATGAGGGATCCAATGATTCCTCCTAAAAGTCCCCTAAGGATCAATAAAATCTATAAAAAAAAAAAAAAAAAAAGTTTTACAAGGTTTAAAAAACCACACATTGACCCCTTCCATATTAAAAGTTTAAATCACCCCCATTTTCCATATAAAAAAACATGTAGGCATAATAAAAATAAACATATTTATGGACATTTATCAACGGGTTTAGTCAGGTTTTCTTAACTATAATTGTCGCAAAATTGTGGCAACTGCGACTACGCGATTTTTTGTGCGACATTTTGACTGGAAAGCGAGAAAAGCAAGTTTTCCAAAAATTAACTACGTAGTAATAATTTTAAAATGGACTACGGGTAGTCAGGTACTTATTAACTGCGACAGTCGCAACTGCGCAAAAAAAAGTCGCAACAGGGTTAAAAATTTCCAAAATTTACTCCAGCTCAAACATGGAGCAGAAAAAGCTACTACCAAAGTAAAAAAGGAAAAATTGCTTACGTGAAAGAAAATTATCAACAGGCTGAAACCAGTTGATAAATAAATCACACATAATCAAAAAAAAAAGTAAGGAAAAAATTACTGAAAAAAAGAATACATAAGCAAACATTGATAAATGTCCCTCATTAGGTATCGCCGTGTGTGTAACTGGATTTTCAAAAGTATTCAAATATAATAATATTAATCCTATGTGGTAAATGGCGTTTTAATCATGTCCTCCTGATAGGCAATGGCATGGGGGGGGGGGGGGCAGCGTTCCACTCCTTGGGCTGGCCCTGGAGAGGGGGGAGCAGCAGAAGAATATAAGAGAAACACAGACACAAATGCTTCTCTGTGTTGGGAATTTTTCTTACTACTGTCTTAATCTTTTGTCGGCCACACATCACCTATTACATGAAACACCAAGTGTGCGACCAACAAACAAGGATTTGGCAGGTAAACTATGTGATTATCTGAGGTCAGCCTATCACTGGGTCTATTACACAGGATGATTTTCTCTCTCTTTGGCCTATAATCACATAGTATAATGTGGCCCTAAAAGATGAGAAACCTAGACAGGGGAGTACTTCTTATTTACTCAGAATTTCATAATGGCAAATATAAAAATAGATTATTCTAAACTTTAAGTAAAATGATAATTTTTTTTATTGCTACAAAAAACACCTGACCTGTACTCCCTCCTGCTAAATGATTCTATCTTCCCCTCTATCCCTTGAAAACATGGAACCATAGTCAGATTTTTGTTCAAATTCATCTTTTCTCTAAAAAATGCGAGATATAGAGTATTACTTCATATTCAAGAACACCTGTTTCATCCACTTATTCATAATACACATATTTCCACTATAAAGTGAATTGCATGTATTACAGCATTATCCACTTTTAGGTTTTCAAGTTCCCAATAAAATAAGGCCCTCCAGAGATTAAATCAAACTTCTTCTCTAAAATGTCTCTTTTTATAATTTTATCTTGAACCTCTTTTTTCCAATTTTCTTGTATAACAAAGAAGTATGCCAAATAAACTTACTTTAAATATCCCCATTTAGAGAAGAGGAAAAGTACGGGCCAATAAGAGTGAAAATAGATATTAGGAGGGCCTCACCAACAGTTTTTATAATTTTGAGATTTTTCCTTGCTTTTTCTACCATCTAAAACCACCAAAAGATTATTTGCAAATAATGCATAATTTTGTCCATCTTTATGTATCCACTATTTCTATACACTTACAGTAGGTAAAATAAGTATAAAACACATCGCCAGTTTTCTCACTAAATTTATTTCCAGGTGCTATTGACGTGAAATTGTCACCGGATGTTGGTAACAACCCAAGTAATCCATACATACAAAGAAATCAAAGCAAAAATATCTCAGAAATTAAGTTAGGTGTATGTGAAATGACACAGGTAAAAAGTATTAAACACATGAAAAAAGTAATGGACACGTAAAAAATAAGATGCAAAAAGGCAAAGAAAGCCCAGACAACATCTGAAATCTCTCCATAATTATAACACAATCCAGCCCCTTATCAGATGGTTTAGTCCCAACTGATGGCTAAGGTGCCACTCATTGTCAAGGTGTCATACAAGACACATCTCATAATGGGTAAAAGCAAAGAGCTGTCTCAAGACCTTCACAACATTATTTTTGTAAAACATAACAATGGCGTTGGTTACAGGTGAATTTCAAAGCTTCTGAATGTCCCAGTAAGCTCTGTTGGGGCCCTAATACAGAAGTGGAAAGACAATCATTTCACCATAAATTTGCCTTGACCAGGTGATCATCACAAGATTTCTGAAAGAGGAGCGAAAAGAATAATTAGAAGAGTTGTCCAAGAGCCAATGACATTTCTGGAGAGCTTCAATAAGACCTGGTGTTAGCTGGTACTGTTGACTCAAAGAAAAAAGTATTGAGTGAGAAAAATGGTGTTGTGTATTGTAAAATATTGTTGGCTTTATACAAATGATTTTTATGAATTTGGGAAGTCAACCATGACAATGGCCATCACACCCCCTCCCATAAACTTGAATTGAGGGGGCATGGTGTGACATCACGGGGGCAGAGCATGATGTCCCGAGGGGGTGGGGCAACCACGGAAGCCTGCACCCAGCGTTCGGAACTAAATGTTCCACATGGCATACTATTTTGGAAACAACACCCCTCATGGAACGTAACAAGGGGTACAGTGAGCCTTAACACCCCACAGGTGTTTAACGACTTTTCGTGAAATTTGGATATGTAAATGATTTTTTTTTCTTCACTAAAATGCTAGTTTTCCCCCAAATTTTAAATTTTTACAAGGGGTAATTGGAGAAAATGCCCCCCACTCTACCCCATTTGTGGACGTCAAGTGCTCTTCTGGTGGACTAAAATGCTCAGAAGAAAAGGAGTCACATTTGGCTTTTGGAAAGCGAATTCTGCTGAAATGGTTTTTGGGGGGCATGTCGCATTTAGGAAGCCCCTATGCTGCCAGAACAGCAAAAAAAAAAAAACACATGGCATACTATTTTGGAAACTACACCCCACAAGGAACATAACAAGAGGTACAGTGAGCTTTAACACCTCACAGGTGTTTGATGACTTCTTAATAAATTTGGATGTGTAAATGAAAAAAAAAAACATTTTTCACTAAAAAGCTGGTTTTTCCCAAAATGACACCCAAAATGTATAACCCCATTTCTTTTTAAGTATGGAAATACCCCATGTGTGAACGTCAAGTCCTCTGCTGGCGAGCTACAATGCTCAGAAGAGGAAGAGCGCCATTGAGCTTTTGGAAATACATTTTTTTTGAATGGAAGTCAGGGGCCATGTGCGTTTACAAAGTCCCTCGTGCTGCCAGAACAGTGGACCCCCCCACATGTGACCCCATTTTGGAAACTACACCCCTCACAGAATTGAATAAGGGGTGCAGTGAGTATTTACACCCCACTGTCGTTTGACAGATCTTTGGAATAGTGGGCTGTGCAAATGAAAAATTAAATTTTTCATTTTCACGGACCACTGTTCCAAAAATATGTCAGACACCTGTGGGGCATAAATGCCCACTGTACTCCTTATTGCATTACGTGAGGGGTGTAGTTTCCAAAATGGGGTCACATTGTTCTGGCATCATGGGGGCTTTGTAAACACACGTGGCCTTCAATTCCGGACACATTTCTTCAAAAGCCCAATGGCGCTCCTTCTCTTCTGAGAATTGTAGTGCGCCAGGAGAGCACTTTAAATCCACATATGGGGTATGTTCTTATTTCCTATTTTCCCTTGTGAAAATGAAAAGTTTAGGGTAACACCAGCATTTTAGTGAAAAAAGTTTTTATTATTTTTCCTTCCAAATTTGAAGAATTTTCATGAAACACCTGTGGGGTGTTAAGGCTCACTCTACCCCTTGTTAAGTTCCGTGAGGGGTGTAGTTTCCAAAATTGGCATCACATGTGGGTATTTCTTTTTTTTTGCGTTTATGTCAGAACCGCTGTAAAATCAGCCACCCCTGTGCAAATCACCAATTTAGGCCTCAAATGTACATAGTGCACTCTCACTCCTGAGCCTTGTTGTGCGCCCGCAGAGCATTTTACGCCCACATATGGGGTATTTCTGTACTCGGGAGAAATTGCATTACAAATTTTGTGGGTCTTTTTTTCCTTTTACTTCTTGTGAAAATAAAAAGTATGGGGCAACACCAGCATGTTAGTGTAATTTTTTGTATTTTTTTACACTAACAGGCTGGTATAGCCCCCATCTTTTCCTTTTCATAAGGGGCAAAAGGAGAAAAAGCCCCCCAAATTTTGTAGTGCAATTTCTCCCGAGTACGGAGATACCCCATATGTGACCCTAAACTGTTTCCTTGAAATACGACAGGGCTCCGAAGTAAGAGAGCGCCATGCGCATTTGAGGACTAAATTAGGGATTGCATAGGGGTGGACATAGGGGTATTCTACGCCAGTGATTCCCAAACAGGGTGCCTCCAGCTGTTGCTAAACCCCCAGCATGCCTGGACAGTCAGTGGCTGTCCATAAATGCTGGGAGTTGTTGTTTTGCATCAGCTGGAGGCTCCGTTTTGGTAACACTGCCATACAATATGTTTTAAATTTTTATTGGGGGGGACAGTGTAAGGGGGTGTATATGTTGTGTTTTACCCTTTTTTATGTGTTAGTGTAGTGTAGTGTAGTGTTTTTAGGGTACATTAACATTGGCGGAGGTTTACAGTGGGTTTCCCGCTAGGAGTTTGCGCTGCGGCGAAAAATTTGCCGCATCTCAAACTTCAAGCAGGAAACTTACTGTAAACTCGCCTGTGTGAATGTACACTGTACATTCACATGGGGGGGGGGGGCTGTTTGCTGTTTTGGCATGCTGGGATTTGCAGTTTTGCAACATCTAGAGGGCAGCAGCTTAGAGACCACTGCACAGTGATCTCCAAACTGTAGCCCTCCAGATGTTGCAAAACTTCAAATTCCAGCATGCCCAGACAGCAAACTGCTGTGTGGGCATGCTAGGAGTTGTAGTTTTGCAAGATCTAGAGGGCCACAGTTTAGAGACCACTGCACAGTGATCTTCAAACTGTAGCCCTCCAGCTGTTGCAAAACTGCAAATCCCAGCATGCCCAAACAGCTGTCTGGGCATGCTGGGAGTTGTAGTTTTGCAACATCTGGAGGGCTGCAGTTTAGAGACCACTGTATAGGAGGTATTGGCAGCATGAGGAGACCATATAGTGGCTGAATGACACAGCCTGGAGCTGGCAGCAGCATGAGTAGACACTAGGGATTCACAATCCCTAAGATTAAAAGATGAATTTTGAAATTTAAATTGAAGATTTATGGAAGCTAGTGCAACCATAATTTTTTTTAGGCCCAGGCCCAGCAGTATCAGTAAACCATATATTGGCTGAATGGAACAGCCTGGAGGTGGCTGAAGCATGAGGAGACCATATAGTAGCTGAATGGAACATCCTGGAGTTTGTGGCAGCATGAGGAGACCATATAGTGGCTGAATGGCACAGCCTGGAGTTTTGTGGCAGCATGAGGAGACCATATATTGGATGAATGGCACAGCTTGGAGGTGGCTGAAGCATCAGTAAACCATATATTGGATAAATGGCACAGCTTGGAGGTGGCTGAAGCATCAGTAAGCCATATATTGGATGAATGACACAGCCTGGAGGTCTTGGCAGCATGAAGAGACCATATAGTGGCTGAATGACACAGTTTGGCGGTGTTGGCTGAAGCATGAGGAGACCATATAGTGGCTTAATGACACAGCCTGGAGCTGGCAGCAGCATGAGTAGACACTAGGGATTCACAATCCCTAAGATTAAAAGATGAATTTTGAAATTTAAATTGAAGATTTATGGTAGCTAGTGCTACCATCAAAATTTTTAGGCTCAGACCAAGCAGCATCAGTAAACCATATATTGGCTGAATGACACAGCCTGGAGGTGGCTGAATCACGAAGAGATCATTTAGTGGTTGAATTGCACAGCCTGGAGTTGGCTGAAGCATGAGGAGACCATATAGGGTCTGAGTGGCACAGCCTGGAGTTGGCAGAAGCATGAGGAGACCATTGAAATTTAAGATATTTAAATTTAAGATTTTGAAACTGAGGATTTTGAAATTGAAATTGAGGATTTTGAAATTGAAATTTTAACTCCCAAGTTTTAGTGTCCCGGCCCTGGCGTGTGGGTACAAAGGACCAAATTTAACAAGGAGTCACATGTCACATGGCAGCACAATGACAGAGCCTGGAGGTGGCATCAGTATGAGGAGACCATATAGTGGCTGAATGGCACAGCCTGGAATTGGCTGAAGCATGAGGATACCATATAGTGGCTTAATGAGACAGCCTGGAGGTGGCAGCAGCATCAGGAGTCCTGAAAGTGACCCTAATGCAGAGGAATTTCTGAAACTTGGGACCAGCACCTTAATTATGTTTTGCAGTATCCATGGCAGCACAATGAGACAGCCAGGAAGTGGTAGAATCAGCATGAGGACACCATAGAACAGCACAATTAGAGAGTCTAGAGGTGGCAGCATCAGCATGAAGAGACCATAGAGCAGCACAATTAGAGAGCCTGGAGGTGGCAGCATCAACATGAGACCATATGGCGGCACAATGACAGTGCCTGGAGGTGGAAGCATCAGCATGAGAGCGTGGAGGTGGTAGCATCAGCATGAGGAGACCATATGGTGGCACAATGACAGAGCCTGGAGGTGGTAGCATTCTCATGATGAGACCATAGAGCAGCACAATGACAGAGCCTTGAGGTGACAGCAGCAGCATGAGGGCCATGCCAAGTGAGGGTTGAGTCTGAGAAACCCATCGACTGTTGACTGGGGTGTCGGACGTCACTTGGGATGAAGTGGATGACCGACTGCTAGCTGACCGACATGACTGCTAGCTGACACTTTGGGAGCTCAGACCTCTTGCTGCCACTCCAGCTGCCACATGACCCTACTCTGCTGTGACCTCTATTGCCTGATGAATTTGGGCCACTGCCACTCCACAGTGCACGTCCTGGCACTACTCTGCCTGACATACTTATTGCATATATCAGGGGAGTACATAATGCTTCACTATGCTTAAAACAGTATTTGTCTAGAACAGCAGCAGGTGTGTACTATTAGCTGTCCTTTCACAGTATATAGGCCCTTGACAGATTAACAGGTAAAAAATAGTACACTACTTAGATGTAGGTATGGGGTATGCAATTATGAGGTCAGAAAAATGCGCTACAGTACACTTAAAAAAGTACCTGAGTACAACACCAGCCGGTGAGTACTTTTGCCTGGACTATCACAGTATGTAGGCCCTTGACATTTTAACAGGTACCAAATAGTACACTACTTAGATGTAGGTATGTGGTATCAGGCATGCACTTATGAGGGCAGAAAAATGCGGTACAGTACGCTTAAAAAAACATATTTTAGTAAAACACCAGCCGGTGATTACTTTTGCCTGTACTTTCACAGTATGTAGGCCCACGACAGATTAACAGGTGCAAAATAGTACACTATTTAGATGTACGTATGTGGTATGCACTTATGAGGGCAGAAAAATGCGCTACAGTGCACTCAAAAAATTATCTGAGTACAACACCAGCCGGTGAGTACTTTTGCCTGGACTTACACAGTATGTAGGCCCTTGACAGGTTAACAGGTACAAAATAGTACACTACTTAGATGTAGGTATGTGGTATCAGGTATGCACTTATGAGGGCAGAAAATGCGGTACAGTACGCTTAAAAAAACGATTTTAGTAAAACACCAGCCGGGGATTACTTTTGCCTGTACTTTCACAGTATGTAGGCCCACGACAGATTAGCAGGTAAAAAATAGTACACTACTTAGAGATGTAGGTATGTGGTATGCACTTATGAGGGCAGAAAAATGCGCTACAGTATGCTTAAAAATACGTATTTTTGTAAAACACCAGCCAGTGATTACTTTTGCCTGGACTTTCACAGTATCTAGGCCCTTGACAAATTAACAGGTACAAAATAGTACACTACTTAGATGTACGTATGTGGTATGCACTTATGAGGGCCGAAAAATGCAGTACAATACGCTTAAAAAATTTTTTTTTCGCAACACCAACAGTACACAACAGTGTACTAAACACAAAATTGCTGCCGAATATATAGGGCTGTGACATCACAGCGGTGACTGGCTGCTGATAGGCTGCATCCTGCATGTGATTAACCTCTTAAGGACTCAGGGCGTACCTGTACGCCCTGAGCCCGGTCCCAGTGGGAAAAACGGGGTCACGCGGTGACCCCGCATCACACCGGGTCGGTCCCGAATGCTAACGATAGCCGGGACCCTGGGCTAACAGAGTGCGGCACGCTGTTAACCCTTCAGACGCGGCGATCAAAGTTGACCGCCGCGTCTGAAAACTAAAGTAAACGCTTCCCGGCAGGTCTCCTTACCTGTCTCCGCCGCGTCCGATCGGGGTTTGATTGCTCCAAGCCTGAGCTACAGGCTTGAGCAATCGAGCCCCTATCTCGCTGACCCGTGCAAAGCTATGGCTTTGCAGGGATCAGCATAAGAGATCAGTGAGTGTTATAGGTCCCTATGGGAGCTATAGCACTGCAAAATAAAAAAGTTAACAAAGGTCATTTAACCTCTTCCCTAATAAAAGTTTGAATCACCCCCCTTTTCCCATAAAAAAAAACTGTGTAAATAAAAATAAAAATTAACACATGTGGTATCGCCGTGTGCGTAAATGTCCGAACTATATAATTATATCATTAATTAAACCACGCGGTCAATGGCGTACGCGCAATAAAATTCCAAAGTCCAAAATAGCGTATTTTTGGTCACTTTTTATATCATTAAAAAATTTATAAAAAGCGGTCGAAAAGTCCGATCAACACAAAAATGGTACCGATAAAAACTTCAGAACACGGCGCAAAAAATGAGCCCTCATACCGGCCAATACGCAGAAAATTAAAAAAGGTACAGGGGTCAGAAGATGACAATTTTAAACGTATACATTTTCCTGCATGTAGTTAGGATTTTTTTCAGAAGTGCGACAAAATCAAACCTATATAAATAGGGTATCATTTTAACCATGTGGACCTACAGAATAAAGATAAGGTGTCATTTTGACCAAAAAATGCACTGCGTAGAAACGGAAGCCCCCAAAAAATTACAAAATGAAATTTTTCTTCAATTTTGTCGCACAATGATTTTTTTTCCGTTTCGCCGTGGATTTTTTGGTAAAATGACTAATGTCACTGCAAAGTAGAATTGGTGGCGCACAAAATAAGCCATCATATGGATTTTTAGTTGCAAAATAGAAAACGTTATGATTTTTAGAATGTGATGAGGAAAAACGCTGAGTCCTTAAGGGGTTTAGGGTCATTCTGCCTACTTCCCTTCCCGCCTTGCCTTCCCAGCGTTCCTTACCCCATGTACTGACATGTGGATCCACCATTTTAGATGCCATGGAGCCTGGACCGCAGAAAATGGAGTTTAATGAAGCGATTCGCTCTATAGAATCGCGGCGATATTCGCATTGGTTGTGAATGAAATATTTAATGAAATTCGTAACGAACTTGGGTTTGTCAGCTTCGATTCGCTCATCTCTAGTTAGCTTTATGCAGGGATTTTTTTCCTGACAAATGGTGTGTCCCTGGTACAATAAAGAATGCTTAGTGAATTACATAATGGTGAATTGCATAGCCTAATGTGACAGAGCATACAAAGGCATTTTAGACAATTGTATGTTTCCAACTTTATGGCAACAATTTAGGGAAGGTCCTTTCTTGTTCCAGTATGACAGTGGTATACTTGCAAAAAGCCAGGTCCATAAACTCATGGTTTTAAAGGGGTACTCCGCCCCTGGCATCTTATTCCCTATCCAAAGGATAGGGGATAAGATGTTAGATCGCCGCGTTCCCGCTACTGAGGACCCCGGGGATCGCCGCTGCGGCACCCCGCCATCATTACTGCACAGAGCGAGTTCGCTCTGTGCGTAATGACGGGCGATACAGGAGCCGGAGCAGCGTGACGTCATGGCTCCGCCCCTCATGACATCACGGCCCGTCCCCTTAATGCAAGTCTATGGCAGGGGGCCTGACGACCGCCACGCCCCCTTCCCATAGACTTGTATTGACGGGGCGGGCCGTGACGTCACGAGGGGCGGAGCCGTGACATAAAGATGCTCTGGCCCCTGTATTTCCCATCATTACGTGCAGAGCGATCTCGTTCTGCGCAGTAATGATAGCGGGGTGCTGCAGCAGCGATCCCCGGGGTCCCCAGCAGCGGGACCCCGGCGATCTGACATCTTATCCCCTATCCTTTGGATAGGGGATAAGATGTCTAGGGGCGGAGTACCCCTTTAAGAGTTTGGGGTGAAGATTAAGTGACCTGCACAAAACCCAGACCTAAGGCCCATCTAACATTTTTGGTATGAATTGGAATGGGGTATCCACTAAGCTCATATGGGTGTGATGGTTAAGCATCTAAATATTTTTTGCTATAGTGTATGTATCTATATGTAATAGATTCATATCACTATTTGCTGTATATCTATAAATGCTATGTTAGATCCCTACTTGAAAGGCTTCATAGTTGTAACTTATTTGTTCACAATCTTGAGAAAAGACATCAAACGCGTTGGTTTTTAGATATGTAGAGCTTATTATTATCATTTCTCTTTTTATCATGTTTTGGAATAAAGCTGGATTTCTTTTAGCCTTCATCATGAGTGTCAGAAGCTCCTTTCAATGGATCTTTCCTGAGGAAATCTATCTATAGTTGTAACTAAACCATGAATCATTTAATCAAAGACATGTATGCAGCTTTGGTGGCAATTTGGTGCCACTCTTTTTTTTTTTGGCTTTTGAATGGGTTACTACCTATTTATCACATAACTAATAAGAAATGAATTCAAAAATCTTGTCAAGGAATTTTTCATACTGCATTGGAGGCTCTGTTCAGTCCCATCAGATTTAACAGAAAGGGCTGTGCTTTCTGTCAAATTGATAGGAACAATAATAGAACCCCCATTAGTTAGTCAGTAGGGTTCTTGGGAGCTGTTTGGATCTCTAATACGAGTGTGGTCATAGTAAGAACAGAACTCATGTTCTGCTCTGGCATTTAGGGTTTACTTCAAAGGTTTAGTTAAAAATGGGAAACTGCTTTCTCAAGCAACTCTTAAGGCACTGTTTTGTGAAACAGACGCTATTCCATAGGTTGGCTTGCCAAGAAACTAAACACTTCATCAAAATACATCCACTTGTACTGAATAGAATACAATACACTGAATTC
The DNA here is from genome assembly GCF_029499605.1 of Hyla sarda. NCBI lineage: Eukaryota > Metazoa > Chordata > Amphibia > Anura > Hylidae > Hyla > Hyla sarda. Next base: position 54,970,502 of record NC_079194.1, read on the forward strand.
AACATAAAAGAATAAGAAGTGCAAGGCCCAGATGCACAAATACATGCACAAGTAGATCATCTTTCAGTTTTAGAAACAGATGGATTACAAGTCTTTAGTTAAAAGCCAGTTCCATGCCAAAAACCTATGTTTAATACTACAATACTATAAAGAACAAAAAGGCTTTACTGGACAAAAAACATATGGTAGATGGCAAAAAAAAGAGATATGTTGACATTTTTTTTCTATGTTTTAGACAGATGTACAAAAGAACAGAATATATGTGTTACGCCGAGCGCTCCGGGTCCCCGCTCCTCCCCGGAGCGCTCGCAACATCCTCGCTACGGCAGCGCCCCGGTCAGACCCACTGACCGGGTGCGCTGCGATACCGCCTCCAGCCGGGATGCGATTCGCGATGCGGGTGGCGCCCGCTCGCGATGCGCACCCCGGCTCCCATACCTGACTCGCTCTCCGTCGGTCCTGTCCCGGCGCGCGCGGCCCCGCTCCCTAGGGCGCGCGCGCGCCGGGTCTCTGCGATTTAAAGGGCCACTGCGCCACTGATTGGCGCAGTGGTTCTAATTAGTGTGTTCACCTGTGCACTCCCTATGTATACCTCACTTCCCCTGCACTCCCTCGCCGGATCTTGTTGCCATCGTGCCAGTGAAAGCGTTTCCTTGTGTGTTCCTAGCCTGTGTTCCAGACCTCCTGCCGTTGCCCCTGACTACGATCCTTGCTGCCTGCCCCGACCTTCTGCTACGTCCGACCTTGCTCTTGTCTACTCCCTTGTACCGCGCCTATCTTCAGCAGTCAGAGAGGTTGAGCCGTTGCTAGTGGATACGACCTGGTTACTACCGCCGCTGCAAGACCATCCCGCTTTGCGGCGGGCTCTGGTGAATACCAGTAGTAACTTAGAACCGGTCCACTAGCACGGTCCACGCCAATCCCTCTCTGGCACAGAGGATCCACCTCCTGCCAGCCGAGCCGTGACAATATGTGATATGTACCATAAAGTGAAGGAGAAGGAGCTGTCATATCTGGAAAGGAAGCAGCCCTTAACCCCTTAAGGACCAAGGGCATACAGGTACGCCTTTTCTCCCTGGTACTTAAGGACCAAGGGCGTACCTGTACGCCCGTGGGAATTTCGGTCCCCGCCGCGCGCCGGGCGGGGACCGGGCCGGGGTGACTGCTGATATCTATCAGCAGGCACCCCGCGCAAATGCCCAGGGCGGTCATTAGACCCCCCCATGTCGGCGATCGTCGCAAATCGCAAGTGAATTCACACTTGCGATTTGCGCCGATTCCGGGTCATTACGGGTCTATGGTGACCCGGTGACCCGGAATAGAAGGGGGATCGTGGATGTCCTAGACACCCACGATCCCCCTGTAGCGATAGGAGTGAGGTGGCAGAGGTGCCCCCCCTTCTATCTCTGCTATTGGTGGTCTAGACGCGACCACCAATAGCAAATCGGGGGCGGAGGGGTTTACTTTCGGTTTCCCCGTCCTGCCCTCCCACAATAGGCGACGCAGGACGGGGAAACCGACAGAGACCCGCGCCGAAGATCCACTTACCCATCGGCGACGGCAGCGGGCGACGATCAGCGACGGCAGCGGGCGACGATCGGCGGAAGAAGAGGACGGTGACGCAGCTTCCTGGATCCGACGGAAGCCGGTGAGTTACTTAGCAACATCTGGAGGGCTACAGTCTGAGACCACTATAGTGGTCTCTAAACTGTAACCCTCCAGATGTTGCAAAACTACAACTCCCAGCATGCCCAGAGAGCTGTTTAGGCTTGCCGGGAGTTGCAGTTTTGCAACAGCTGGAGGTCTACAGTTTGAGACCACTGCAAAGTGATCTCTATACTGTGCACCTCCAGATCTTGCGAAACTACAACTCCCAGCATGCCCACACAGCAGTTTGCTGTCTGGGCATGCTGGGAGTTGTAGTTTTGCAACATCTGGAGGTCCACAGTTTGGAGAGCACTATACAGTGGTCTCTAAACTATAGCTCTCCAGATGTTGCAAAACTGCAACTCCCAGCAAGCCTAAACAGCAAACAGCTGTCTCTGCATGCTGGGAGTTGTAGTTGCGATCCCTCCAGCTGTTACATAACTACATCTCCCAGCATGCCTTTCGGCGATCAGTACATGCTGGGAGTTGAAGTTTTGCAACAGCTGGAGGCACACTGGTTGGAAAATACTGAGTTAGGCAACAGAACCTAACTGAAGGTTTTCCAACCAGTGTGCCTCCAGCTGTTGCAAAAGTACAATTCCCAGCATGCACGGTCTGTCAGTACATACTGGGAGTTGTAGTTTTGAAACAGCTGGAGGTTTGCCCCCCCATTCACACTGGCGGGTTTACAGTAAGTTTACTACTTCAAGTATGAGTTGCGGCAAATTTTTCGCCGCAGCGCAAACTCCTTGCGGTAAATTCACTGTAAACCTCCGCCAGTGTGAACGTACCCTAAAGACACTACACTACACTACACTTACACATAATAAAGGGTAAAACACTACATTTATACCCCCTTACACTGTCCCCCCAATAATAAAAAAAAACGTATTGTACGGCAGTGTTTCCAAAACAGAGCCTCCAGCTGTTGCAAAACAACAACTCACAGCATTTCCGGACAGCCACTGACTGTCCAGGCATGCTGGGAGTTTAGCAACAGCTGGAGGCACCCTGTTTGGGAATCACTGGCGTAGAATACCCCTATGTCCACCCCTGTGCAATCCCTAATTTAGTCCTCAAATGCGCATGGCGCTCTCTCACTTCAGAGCCCTGTCGTATTTCAAGGAAACAGTTTAGTGCCACATATGGGGTATCTCCGTACTCGGGAGAAATTGCACTACTAATTTTGGGGGCTTTTTTTCCTTTTACCCCTTATGAAAAAGAAAAGTTGGGGTCTACACCAGCCTGTTAGTGTAAAAAAAAATTTTTTTTTTACACTAACATGCTGGTGTTGTCCTTTACTTTTTATTTTCACGGGAGGTAAAAGGAAAGAAAGACCCCCAAAATTTGTAACGCAATTTCTCCTGAGAACGGAAATACCCCATATGTGGGCGTAAAATGCTCTGCGGACGCACAACAAGGCTCAGGAGTGAGAGCGCACCATGTACATTTGAGGCCTAAATTGGTGATTTGCACAGGGGTGGCTGATTTTACAGCGGTTCTGACATAAACCCAAAAAAATAAATACCCACATGTGACCCCATTTTGGAAATGACACCCCTCACAGAACGTAACAAGGGGTATAGTGAGCCTGAACACCCCACAGCACAGGTGTTTGACAAATTTTCATTAAAGTTGGATGGGAAAATGAAAAAAAAAAATTTCACTAAAATGCTGGTGTCACCCTAAATTTTTCATTTTCACGAGGGAAAATAAAAAAAAGCCCCCCAAAATTTGTAACCCAATTTCTTCTGAGTAAGAACATACCCCATATGTGGATGTAAAGTGCTCTATGGGTGCACTACAATGCTCAGAAGAGAAGGAGCGCCATTGGGATTTTGAAGAGAAAATTTGTCTGGAATTGAAGGCCACTTGTGTTTACAAAGCCCCCATGGTACCAGAACAATGGACCCCCCCCCCCATATGTGACCCCATTTTGGAAACTACACCCCTCATGTAATGTAATAAGGGGTACAGTGAGCATTTACGCCCCACAGGTGTCTGACAGATTTTTGGAACAGTGATCTGTGAAAATGAAAAATTTAATTTTCCATTTCCACAGCCCACTGTTCCAAAGATCTGTCAAATGCCAGTGGGGTGTAAATGCTCACTGCACCACTTATTAAATTCTGTGAGGGGTGTAGTTTCCAAAATAGGGTCACATGTGGGGGGGTCCACTGTTCGGGCACCACGGGGGGCTTTGTAAATGCACATGGCCACTGACTACCATTCCAAACGAATTCTCTTTCCAAAAGCTCAATGGTGCTCCTCCTCTTCTGAGCATTGTAGTTTGCCCGTAGTGCACTTCAGGTCAACTTATGGGGTACCTCCATACTCAGAAGAGATGGGGTTACAAATTTTTGGGGGGGGGGGTATTTTCTGCTATTAACCCTTGCAAAAATTTGAAATTTGGGGGGAAACACACATTTTAGTGAAAAAAAAATATTTTTTTTACATATGCAAAAGTCATGAAACCCCTGTGGGGTATTAAGGCTCACTTAATTCCTTGTTACGTTCCTCAAGGGGTCTAGTTTCCAAAATGGTATGCCATGTGTTTTTTTTTTTGCTGTTCTGGCACCATAGGGGCTTCCTAAATGCGACATGCCCCCGAGCAAAATTTGCTCTCAAAAAGCCAAATATCACTCCTTCTCTTCTGAGCATTGTAGTTTGCCCGTAGTGCACTTCAGGCCAACTTATGGGGTACCTCCATACTCAGAAGAGATGGGGTTACAAATTTTGGGGGGTATTTTCTGCTATTAACCCTTGCAAAAATGTGAAATTTGGGGGGAAACACACATTTTAGTGAAAAAAAATTTTTTTTTTTACATATGCAAAAGTCGTGAAACACCTGTGGGGTATTAAGGCTCACTTTATTCCTTGTTACGTTCCCCAAGGGGTCTAGTTTCCAAAATGGAATGCCATGTGTTTTTTTTGCTGTTCTGGCACCATAGAGGCTTCCTAAATGCAACATGCCCCCCAAAAACCATTTCTGAAAAACGTACTCTCCAAAATCCCCTTGTTGCTCCTTCGCTTCTGAGCCCTCTACTGCGCCCACCGAACAATTTACATAGACATATGAGGTATGTCCTTATTCGAGAGAAATTGGGCTACAAATATAAGTATACATTTTCTCCTTTTACCCCTTGTAAAAATTCAAAAATTGAGTTTACAAGAACATGCGAGTGTAAAAAATGAAGATTGTGAATTTTCTCCTTCACTTTGCTGCTATTCCTGTGAAACACCTAAAGGGTTAAAACACTTACTGATTGTCATTTTGAATACTTTGGGGGTGTAGTTTTTATAGTGTGGTCATTTGTGGGGTATTTCTAATATGAAGACCCTTCAAATCCACTTCAAACTCGAACTGGTCCCTGAAAAAAAGCGAGGTTCAAAATTTTGTGAAAAATTGGAAAATTGCTGCTGAACTTTGAAGCCCTCTGGTGTCTTACAAAAGTAAAAACTCATCAATTTTATGATGCAAACATAAAGTAGACATATTGGAAATGTGAATAAAAAAAATATTTTGAATACCCATTTTCCTTACAAGCAGAAAGCTTCAAAGTTAGAAAAATGCAAAATTTTCAAATTTTTCATCAAATTTTGGGATTTTTCACCAAGAAAGGACGCAAGTTACCACAAAATTTTACCACTATGTTAAAGTAGAATATGTCACGAAAAAACAATCTTGGAATCAGAATGATAACTAAAAGCATCCCAGAGTTATTAATGTTTAAAGTGACAGTGGTCAGATGTGCAAAAAACGCTCTGGTCCTAAGGTGTAAAATGGCCTGGTCCTTAAGGGGTTAAAGGGGTACTCCGGTGGAAAACGTTTTTTTTTTTTTTGTATTGCTTTAAATTACTTCTATTAAAAAATCTTAATCCTTCCAGTATTTATTAGCGGCTGTATACTACAAAGAAAATTATTTTCTTTTTGGATTTCTTTTCTGTCTGTCCACAGTGCTCTCTGCTGACATCTCTGTCCATGTCAAGAACTATCCATAGCAAACATATGCTGCTCTGGACATTTCCTGTGGACAGACAGAAAAGAAATCCAAAAAGAAAAGCACTGTGGACAGACAGAAAAGAAATCCAAAAAGAAAATAATTTCCTCTGTAGTATTCAGCAGCTAATACTGGAAGGATTAAGATTATATAATAGAAGTAATTTACAAATCTGTTTAACTTTTTGGCACCAGTTGATTTAAAAATAATGTTTTCCACAGGAGTACCCCTTAAGCATGCCCAAACTACTGGCCACCCTAAACAGCAGTCCCCAACTGGGCCAGGTCAGGAACGCACAGACAGGAAAAGTACAAAAACAGAAGACAATAACTAGGGACTAACCAGAAAGTAAAAAACTGAAAGGGCAGCACAGTACACAAAACAGAACCAAAATCTGAGTCAGAACAAGCAAGGGTCAAACCAGGAGGGTAGCGTAATACAAAATTAGCAGGCAGGAGAATAGTCCAAACATAGTTAAGCATATAGCTAGTTCCAACTGATCTTGGTACCTGTAAAGTCAAACCGGCTAACTAGTAGACAAACACTTTCACAAGCACTCTAATCAAATTCACTAAACATTTATTGCAGAAAAATATTGTTATGATCTAGCACATGATCCAGTTATGGTTTTCCCTTATATATATTCCCTTATATATATATACACCGTCATGGCCGTAAATGTTTGCACCCCTGACATTTTTCAAGAAAATGAAGTATTTCTCACAGAAAAGGATTGCAGTAACATGTTTTGCTATAGCCATGTTTATTCCCTTTGTGTGTATTGGAACTAAACAAAAAAGGGAGGAAAAAAAGCAAATTGGACATAATGTCACACGAAATTCCAAAAATGGGCAAAGGCAAATCTAGATCTCTGGAGATGGACTTGTAACCTTGAGATTGTTAATATTCTTCCACAATTTTGGTTTTCAAGTCCTCAGACAGTTCTCTTCTCCTCTTTCTGTTGTCCATGTTTAGTGTGGCACACGCAGACACACAATGACTAACTGAACTTCTCTCCTACAAAATCACACAAAAATTATCAATGGAAATAATTTTTTTTTATATAATTGTTAATTTTTCAAGTTTTTCAAAATTGTTAACAAAAAAAAGAAAAGCAAGTATGCACATTTATCAACCCATGGAGGTCTGGATATGGAGTCACACACAAAATCAAAGTGTAAAACCATACTACAGGCTGATTCAACATTGATGTAATGTCCTTAACCTGTTAAGGACCAAGGGCATACAGGTACACCTTTGCTCCCTGGTACTTGGGGACCAAGGGCGTACCTGTACGCCTGTGGGAATGTCGGTCCCCGCCGGGCGGGGATCGGACCGGGGTGACTGCTGATATCGATCAGCAGACACCCCGCGCAAATGTCCACGGGTGTCATCAGACCCCCCATGTCGGCGATCGTCGAAAATCGCAAATGAATTTGATTTTCGACGGAATTGAAGGCCACTTGTGTTTACAAAGCCCCCATGGTACCAGAACATCCCACATGTGACCCCATTTTGGACACTACACCCCTCACATAATGTAATAAGGGGTACAGTGAGCATTTACGCCCCACAGGTGTCTGACGGTTTTCTGGAACAGTGGTCCGTGAAAATGAAAAATGTAATTTTGCATTTGCTCAGCCCACTGTTCCAAAGATCTGTCGAACGCCAGTGGGGTGGAAATACTCACTGCACCCCTTATTAAATTCTGTGAGGGGTGTAGTTTCCATAATGGGGTCACATGTGGGGGGTCGACTGTTCTGGCACCACCGGGGGCTTTGTAAACGCACATAGCCCCTGACTTCCATTCCAAACAAATTCCCTTTACAAAAGCTCAATGGCGCTCCTCCTCTTCTGAGCATTGTAGTGTGCCAGCAGAGCACTTGACGTCCACACATGGGGTATTTCGATACTCAGAAGAAATGGGGTTACAAATTTTGGGGGTAATTTTCTCCTATTACCCCTTGTAAAAATGTAAAATTTGGGGAAAAACCAGCATTTTAGTGAAAAATTTTTTTTTTCATTTTACACATCCAACTTTAACAAAAAGTTGTGAAATGCCTGTGAAGTGTTAAGGCTCACTGTACCCCTTGTTACGTTCCTTGAGGGGTGTAGTTTCCAATATAGTATGCCATGTGTTTTTTTGCTGTTCTGGCACCATAGGGGCTTCCTAAATGCGACATGGCCCCCACAAACCATTTCAGCTAAATTTGCTTTCAAAAAGCCAAATGTGACTCCTCTTCTGAGCATTGTAGTTTGCCCGCAGAGCATTTTACGTCCTAACATTGGGTGTTTCCATACTCAGAAGAGATGGGGTTACAAATTTTGGGGGGCATTTTCTCCCATTACCCTTTATAAAAATGGGAAATTTGGGAAAATAACTGCACTTTAGTGAAATTTAGTGAAAATTTTTTTTTTCATTTACACATCCGACTTTAACGAAAAGTCATCAAACACCTGTGGGGTGTTAAGGCTCACTTGACCCCTTGTTACGTGCCTTGAGGGGTGTCGTTTCCAAAATGGTATGCCATGTGGGGGGTTTTCTGCTGTTCTGGCACCATAGGGGCTTCCTAAATGCAACATGCCCCACAAAAACCATTTCACAAAAACTCACTCTCCAAAATCCCATTGTCGCTCCTTCCCTTCTGAGCCCTCTACAGTGCCTGCCGAACACTTGACATACACATATGAGGTATTTCCTTACTTGAGAAAAATTGGGTTACACATTTTGAGAGGATTTGTGTCCTTTTACCTCTTGTAAAAATTCAAAAACTGGGTCTACAAGAACATGCAAGTGTATAAAATGAAGATTTTGAATTTTCTCATTAATTTGATGTTATTTCTGTGAAACACTTAAAGGGTTAACACACTTACTGAATGTAATTTTGAATACTTTGAGGGGTGCAGTTTTTATAATGGGGTCATTTGTGGGGTATTTCTAATAGGAAGACCCTTCAAATCCACTTCAAACCTGAACTGGTCCATGAAAAATTCCGATTTAGAAAATTTTGTGAAAAATTGGAAAATTGCTGCAATACTTTGAAGCCCTCTGATGTCTTCCAAAAGTAAAAACATGTCAACTTTATGATGAAAACAAAGTAGACATATTGTATATGTGAATCAAAATATAATTTATTTGGAATGTGTATTTTCCTTACAAGCAGAGAGCTTCAAAGTTAGAAAAATGCTAAATGTTTAACTAAGAAATGATGCAAGTATCGACAAAATTTTACCACTAACATAAAAGTAGAATATGTCACGAAAAAACTATCTCGGAATTAGAATGAAAGGTAAAAGCATCCCAGAGTTATTAATGCTTAAAGTGACAGTGGTCAGATGTGCAAAAAATGCTCTGGTCCTACAGTGAAAATTGGCCTGGTCCTTAAGGGGTTAAAACACATCAAAACGAGGCTCAGTAGTGTGTGTGGCCTCCACGTGCCCGTATGACCTTCCTACAATGCCTGGGCATGCTCCTGAGGAGGTGGTGGATGGTCTCCTGAGGAATGTCCTCCCAGACCTGGACTAAAGCATCCGCCAACTCCTGGACAGTCTGTGGTGCAACGTGGTGTTGGTGGATGGAGTGAAACATGATATCCCAGATGTGCTCAATCGGATTCAGGTCTGGGGAATGGGCGGGCCAGTCCATAGCATCAATGCCTTCCTCTTGCAGGAACTGCTGACACACTCCAGCCACATGAAGTCTAGCATTGTCTTGCATTAGGAGCAACCCAGGGCCATCCGCACCAGCATATGGTCTCACAAGGGGTCTGAGGATTTCATCTCGGTACCTAATGGCAGTCAGGCTACCTCTGGCAAGCTCATGGAGGGCTTTGCGGCCCCCAAAGAAATGCCTCCCCACACCATTACTGACCCACCGCCAAACCGGTCATGCTGGAGGATGTTGCAGGCAGCAGAACGTTCTCCATGGCATCTCTAGACTCACATGTGCTCAGTGTGAACCTGCTTTCATCTGTGAAGAGCACAATTAGCCTGTGGCGAATTTGCCAATCTTGGTGTTCTCTGGCAAATGCCAAACATCCTGCACAGTGTTGGGCTGTAAGCACAACCCCCACCTGTGGATGTCGGGCCTTCATACCACCCTCATGGAGTCTGTTTCTGACCACACTTTTGTGGCCTGCTGGAGATCATTTTGCAGGGCTCTGGCAGTGCTCCTCCTGCTCCTCCTTGCACAAAGGTGGAAGTAGCAGTCCTGCTGCTGGGTTGTTGCCCTCCTACGGCCTCCTCCACGTCTCCTGATGTATTGGCCTGTCTCCTCTGGACACTATGCTGACAGACACAGCAAACCTTCATGCCACAGCTCGCATTGATGTGCAATCCTGGATGAGCTTCACTACCTAAGTCATATGTGTGGGTTGCAGACTCCGTCTCACTACCACTAGAGTGAAAGCACCGCTAGCTTTCCAAAGTGACCAAAACATCAGCCAGGAAGCATAGGAACTGAGAAGTGGTCTGTGGTCACCACCTGCAGAACCACTCCTTTATTGGGGGTGTCTTGCTAAATGCCTATAATTTCCACCTGTTGTCTGTTCTATTTTCACAACAGAATGTGAAATTGATTGTCAATCGGTGTTGCTTCCTGAGTGGACAGTGTGACTTCACAGAAGTGTGATTGACTTGGAGTTACATTGTGTTGTTTAAGTGTTCCCTTTCTTTTTTTTAGCAGTATGTTCCCTTTCTTTTTTTGAGCAGTATATATATATATATATATATATATATATATATATATATATATATATACAGCAAAAATGGAAGAGAGCGGCACTCCAACTTTCCATGAAAACCCAGTGAGGGTGTATTTATTCACACATCTGCAATACACACAACGTTTCGGCCCGTCAATAGAGCCTTTCTCAAGCTTGAGAAAGGCTCTATTGACGGGCCGAAACGTCGCATGTATTGCAGATGTGTGAATAAATACACCCCGACTGGGTTTTCACGGAAAGTTGGAGTGCCGCTCTCTTCCATTTTTGCTGTGTTTACTTGGGGCCTGGGTCTGGCCCTGGGCTGAGCACCCACGTGGATCTTGGAATCCTTGGCAATTGCCACGCATGGTGCTCCTTCTTCTTCACTTTCATATATATATATATATATATATATATATATATATATATACACACACACACACACACACACACAAAAAGTCCAAATAGAAGCAGCACATCCAGAAATAAGGTAATGTAGTATAGGGGTGTCTGCATGTCCGGAACCTTGGTCCTCTGATTCTACAATCGAGAAAAGCAAATAGATGCAGCACACCACAAACTTGAAATCAAAGTGGTAGTCAAAGACAACGTTTCACGAGTCTCACACTGCCTTATATATGTATATATAGCAGAGAGCCACTGCTTTCTCTTTGAATGAATATATATATATATATATATATATTTATATATTTATATATACATTCATGTTGGCACCCCTGAATTTTTTCTTGAAAATGAAGTATTTCTCACAGGAAAGGATTGCAGTAACACATGTTTTGCTATACACATGTTTATTCCCTTTGTGTGTATTAGAACTAAACCAAAAAAGGGAGGAAAAAAAGCAAATTCGACATAATGTCACACCAAACTCCAAAAATGGTCTGGACAAAATGATTGGCACCCTTTCAATATAAGATTGTTTCAAGCATGTGATGCTCCTATAAATTCACCTGGGGCAAGTAACAGATGTGTGCAAAATAAAAAATCCCACCTGAAAGCAGATAAAAAGGAGAGAAGTTCACTTATTCATTGCATTGTGTCTTTGTGCCACACTAAGCATGGACAACAGAAAGAGGAGAAGAGGACTTGAGAACCAAACTTTTTGAAAAATGTCAACGATCTCAAGGTTACAAGTCCATCTCCAGAGATCTAGATTTGCCTTTGTCCACAGTGCGCAACATTATCAAGAAGTTTGCAACCCATGGCACTGTAGCTAATCTCCCCGGGCGTGAACGGGAGAGGAAAATTGATGAAAGATGTCAACGCAGGATAGTCCGGATGGTGGATAAGCAGCCCCAAACAAGTTCCAAAGATATTCAAGCTGTCCTGCAGGCTCAGGGAGCATCAGTCTCAGTGCAAACTATCTGTCGACATTTAAATGAAATGAAATGCCATGGCAGGACACTGCTGACACAGACATAAAAAAAGCAAGACTACATTTAGCCAAAATGAACCTTCTGGAAAAACGTCTTGTGGACAGATGAGACCAAGATAGAGCTTTTTGGAAAAGCACATCATTCTACTGTTTACCGAAAACGGAATGAGACCTACAAAGAAAAGAACACAGTACCTACAGTGAAATATGGTGGAGGTTCAATTATGTTTTGTGGTTGTTTTGCTGCCTCTGGCACTGGGTGCCTTGAATGTGTACAAGGCATCATGAAATCGGAGGATTACCAACGGATATTGGGTCGCACTGTACAGCCCAGTGTCAGAAAGCTGGGTTTGCATCCGAGATCTTGGTTCTTCCAGCAGGACAGTGACCCCAAACATATGTCAGAAAGCACCCAGAAATGGATGGCAGGAGTCCAGATCTAAATCCTATTGAACCCCTGTGGAGGGATATTAAAATTGCTGTTGGGAAAAGGCGCCTTCCAATAAGAGAGACCTGGAGCAGTTTGAAAAGGAAGAGTAGTCCAACATTCTGGCTGAGAGGTGTAAGAAGCTTATTGATGGTTATAGGAAGCGACTGATGTCAGTTATTTTTTCCAAAGGGTGTGCAACCAAATATTAAATTAAGCGTGCCAATAATTATATTCAGCCTATTTTTGGAGTTTGGTGTGACATTATTTCCAATTTGCTTTTTTTCCTTCCTTTTTTGGTTTAGTTCCAATACACACAAAGGGAATAAACATGTGTATAGTAAAACATTTTTTTCTTTGAGAAATACTTCATTTTCATGAAATATTTCAGGGGTGCCAACATTTACAGCCCTGACTGTATATATATATATTTTTTAAATATTTTCTAAATAGTGTATGTATGACAGTTACCACAAAGTCATGGCTTTACGGCAAAGGTATTTGTGTTGTAGAAGAAGTCTATCCCAGCCATTTTATTACTTAAAGTGCAGTGAAACCTCTCAAACGTTGACTCCAGTCGGCTCATTTTTGACCCGTATGCAGTTTTCCACCGCACCTCAAACCGTGGTCGACTACGTTTTTAGGTGCAGTGGGAAAACCGCATACAGGGAAAAAATGAGCTGACTGGAGTCACCGTTTCACTCCGGTCAGCTCATTGAAATGAATTACATACGGGTGGCATACGGCAGGGATACAGGAGCGCAAGGTTTTAGCTACCCCCAGCCGTATGCAGTCCCATATTGGTAAAAACGTGATGTGAACACAGCCAAATACAGATGGATTTAAACATAGTATTTTGGCCAGTATTTTTTCATGGTTTTGGATAAAATACTGTTCAGAATGCTCACCAAAATACTGTGTGTGAACCCAGCCTTAGGCTCTGTTTACATACTGTTTTATAAGCCTCATTTTGAGCTGCAAATGGCTAAACAAACAAGGTTGAAACTAAAGCCATGTTCACACGGCTGAATATGTGTGGAATGTCTGCCCGGAAAACACAGGTGGACATTCCACACGTTTGAATAATCCGACGGGCGCTAGGACCGCTCGGAAATGCATTGTCTCATAGATGACAATGCATTTCCAAGCAAAATCCACAGATAGAATAGACAAGTCTATTCTTTCTGCGGATGCCAGATGTGTGGCACAGTGCAGCAAAATCCCATTGAAATCAGTGGAACCCTGTTGCAGCGGAATATTCCGGCGAAATTCCGCACAGACATTCTGCCGTGTGAATTGCTACACGTTAATCTTATAATGGCATGATCTCGTTTTGAAGTGTCCTAATAAAGAATTGAATATTATGTTAAAAAAAGGGTTCATCATAAAAAAGATCTATATTCATAAATGTATTCCAGTTTACGATTAACATTGCTCAATTATTCATAATTTCAAATAAACTGAACTGTTAGTCTGCAAAATTAGCGGATTCCGCGTACATCGAGGGTGAGTTATGAGAGAATAATGATGCCCTATTTGAGTTAATTCATGGAGTAACTGACGGTGAGCCGATTGCTTCTGTTATAGCGGAAATTCACTTTGTATGTATTCTTCGTGGATTTAATGCTGAGGCTATTCTGTATCTAGGAGCAGAATGATTTACTCATTACTCGCACGGCAGAGATCACTGCCAAATAGCCTCTGCTCCCCGTTTCACCAGACAGATATTACAGACTTTCACAACTGCACATTTCTCATTTAGCCAAGCGTTTCAATGTGTAATCCGAGAAGCTGTAAAGGAGAGGGGGATGGGAGTCTATAAATAAAGCTCCATACAAGGAGCGTTTTTTTGTGGTAATGAAAATAGGAAGACCTTTGTATTAGGAGCCTGGTAATGTTTAACCAGAAGATGAAAACCAGAGGATTGAAAAAGATTAAAATGTAATATTGCATTTCTATTGTCTGTTATATTACATTTGTGTATACATACTGTTTAGATATCCATACAGTTGCTACATTTGTCTATTTTTAGTATTTTTGCATATGTATAAGTATATATATATATATATATATATATATATATATATATATATATATATATGTGAAAAAGAAGAAAGCGGCTGCAGCACACCGGAGTAGCAAAAATATTAAGTGGGTTATTCCAGCAAAAAATAGGACGTCCTATTTTTAGCTGGAATAAATGAATATATATTTTTGCTACTCCGGTGTGCTGCAGCCTCTTTCTTCTTTTTACTGCATTTTTGGACCCAGGATCGGGGTCCCTGAGACCACCTGCACCCACATACTATTTTTCCTTTGCTTTGAGTGTGCTGCTTTCCCCTGTTTACATTACCTGTATATATATATATATATATATATATATATATATATATATATATATATATATATAGTAAATTTGAGTAGCCGTATTAGTCCAGTGATGCAGATGCAAATCGTAAAATGTTGCAGTATCTTGTAATACCTTTTTTATTGGACTAAGAGCATTGTCGCGATTCGGCTTCCAGGTAGTGGATCCTCTGTGCCAGAGAGGGATTGGCGTGGACCGTGCTAGTGGACCGGTTCTAAGCCACTACTGGTTTTCACCAGAGCCCGCCGCAAAGCGGGATGGTCTTGCTGCGGCGGTAGTGACCAGGTCGTATCCACTAGCAACGGCTCACCTCTCTGGCTGCTGAAGATAGGCGCGGTACAAGGGAGTAGGCAGAAGCAAGGTCAGACGTAGCAGAAGGTCGGGGGCAGGCGGCAAGGTTCGTAGTCAGGATGGGTAGCAGAAGTTCAGGTACACAGGCTTTGGACACACTAAACGCTTTCACTGGCACAAGGCAACAAGATCCGGCAAGGGAGTGCAAGGGAGGAGACTAGATAAAGGCAGGGAGCAGGTGGGAGCCAATTAAGCTAATTGGGCCAGGCACCAATCATTGGTGCACTGGCCCTTTAAGTCTCAGAGAGCTGGCGCGCGCGCGCCCTAGAGAGCGGAGCCGCGCGCGCCAGCACATGACAGCAGGGGACCGGGACGGGTAAGTGACCTGGGATGCGATTCGCGAGCGGGCGCGTCCCGCTGTGCGAATCGCATCCCCAACGGCCAGAACAGTGCAGCGCTCCCGGTCAGCGGGACTGACCGGGGCGCTGCAGGGAGAAAGATGCCGTGAGCGCTCCGGGGAGGAGCGGGGACCCGGAGCGCTAGGCGTAACAGTACCCCCCCCCTTAGGTCTCCCCTTCTCTTTGTCCGGTAACTGCCTCCCCTGGGATGAGGACACCGGGAAAGAATGGAGGGTTTCCTCAACGGCAGGCAGTACAGCAGGAGTGGGAATGGGGAGGGAGGGCAGAGGGCGAGGCCTGGCACGGGGCAGTGTGACACCAGGACGGGGGCCATGGGGAGGCACAGAGGCTTGCCTGATGGGACTGGGAGGGGGGGAGAGGCACTTCCTGTGGCAGGCAGAGTCCCAGTTCCTGATCTCCCCGGTGGTCCAATCAATGGTGGGGGAATGAAGCCGGAGCCAAGGCAGACCGAGGAGGACCTCAGAGGTACAGTTGGGGAGAATGAAGAACTCAATCCTTTCGTGGTGGGGTCCGATAGACATCAGGAGGGGTTCTGTGCGGTAACGCACGGTGCAGTCCAATCTGGCTCCGTTGACCGCGGAAATGTAGAGCGGTTTGACGAGACGGGTCACCGGGATGCTGAATCTATTAACAAAGGACTCCAACATAAAATTCCCGGAGGCACCAGAGTCCAAGCAGGCCACGGCTGAGATGGAGGAGTTGGCTGTAGGGGAAATCCGCACGGGCACCGTGAGACGTGGAGAAGAAGACTTAGAAGCAAAAGATGCCACACCCACGTGAGCTGGGTGCGTGCGTGCGTTTCCCAGGCGTGGAGGACGGATAGGGCAATCCACCAAGAAATGCTCAGTACTGGCACAGTACAGACAGAGATTTTCTTCTCTACGGCGATTCCTCTCTTCCTGGGTCAGGCGAGACCGATCCACTTGCATGGCCTCCTCGGCGGGAGGCCCAGGCGAAGACTGCAAAGGATGCTGTGGGAGAGGTGCCCAGAGATCTAAGTCTTTTTCCTGGCGGAGCTCTTGGTGTCGCTCAGAAAAACGCATGTCAATGCGGGTAGCCAAATGGATGAGTTCTTGGAGGTTGGCAGGAATCTCTCGTGCGGCCAGCACATCCTTGATGCGACTGGATAGGCCTTTTTTAAAGGTCGCGCAGAGAGCCTCATTATTCCAGGATAGTTCAGAAGCAAAAGTACGGAATTGTATGGCGTACTCGCCAACGGAAGAATTACCCTGGACCAGGTTCAGCAAGGCAGTCTCAGCAGAAGAGGCTCGGGCAGGTTCCTCAAAGACACTTCGGACTTCAGCAAAGAAGGACTGGACTGTGGCTGTGGCAGGATCATTGCGGTCCCAGAGCGGTGTGGCCCAAGACAAGGCCTTTCCTGAAAGAAGACTTACTACGAACGCCACCTTAGACCGTTCTGTAGGAAACAAGTCTGACAACATCTCCATATGCAGGGAACACTGAGACAAAAATCCACGGCAGAGTCTGGAGTCCCCATCAAATTTGTCCGGCAGGGACAAGCGGAGGTTAGGAGCGGCCACTCGCTGCGGAGGAGGTGCAGGAGCTGGCGGAGGAGATGGTTGCTGCTGTAGCAGAGGCAGAATTTGCTGTAACATGGCGGTCAACTGCGACAACTGCTGTCCTTGTTGGGCAATTTGCTGCGATTGCTGAGCGACCACCGTGGGAAGATCAGCGAGACTTGGCAGCGGCACCTCAGCGGGATCCATGGCCGGATCTACTGTCGCGATTCGGCTTCCAGGTAGTGGATCCTCTGTGCCAGAGAAGGATTGGCGTGGACCGTGCTAGTGGACCGGTTCTAAGCCACTACTGGTTTTCACCAGAGCCCGCCGCAAAGCGGGATGGTCTTGCTGCGGCGGTAGTGACCAGGTCGTATCCACTAGCAACGGCTCACCTCTCTGGCTGCTGAAGATAGGCGCGGTACAAGGGAGTAGGCAGAAGCAAGGTCAGTCGTAGCAGAAGGTCGGGGGCAGGCGGCAAGGTTCGTAGTCAGGATGGGTAGCAGAAGTTCAGGTACACAGGCTTTGGACACACTAAACGCTTTCACTGGCACAAGGCAACAAGATCCGGCAAGGGAGTGCAAGGGAGGAGACTAGATAAAGGCAGGGAGCAGGTGGGAGCCAATTAAGCTAATTGGGCCAGGCACCAATCATTGGTGCACTGGCCCTTTAAGTCTCAGAGAGCTGGCGCGCGCGCGCCCTAGAGAGCGGAGCCGCGCGCGCCAGCACATGACAGCAGGGGACCGGGACGGGTAAGTGACCTGGGATGCGATTCGCGAGCGGGCGCGTCCCGCTGTGCGAATCGCATCCCCAACGGCCAGAACAGTGCAGCGCTCCCGGTCAGCGGGACTGACCGGGGCGCTGCAGGGAGAAAGACGCCGTGAGCGCTCCGGGGAGGAGCGGGGACCCGGAGCGCTAGGCGTAACAAGCATTTTGTAGAGACAAACTTTCGGGATTCCTCCTTTATCAAGTCCAAAGCAAATCTTTGCTTTGGACTTGATAAAGGGAGGAATCCCGAAAGCTTGTCTCTACAAAATGCTGTTAGTCCAATAAAAAAGGTATTACAAGATACTGCTAAATTTTACGATTTGCATATATATACATATATGTGTATATTTATGTGTGTATATATATATATATATATATATATATATATTTGTGGTCAGAGCTCCTGCAAATCAGTGTACCTAACCTATCTAAATTACAGAAACCACATTTACCATATAACCATATCCTCTATCTAACAGGGCAGTCAGAGTAATGCCATGTACTGCCGCATAGGAGTACACCTGGAAAGCGGGCATACCCTGGTTAAATGTATAACATTATGTTTAAATTAATATGGGAGGGTTGGGTGGTTTGCGATGAACCCACGGCATGGAGGACTGGAACAGCCACTGGTTCTTAAAGGTACATCTGCCCCTCCCACAAATACAGGCTAAGGAATTAGCCTTCTTACTTGTGGTCAGAGCTCCTGCGAATCAGTGTACCTAACCTATCTAAAATACAGAAACCCCATTTACCATGTAACCGTATCCCCTATCTAATAGGGCAGTCAGAGTAATGTCATGGACTACTGCATAGGAGTACACCTGGAAAGAGGACAAAACTCAGATCAGAACAAGAACGCTTAACTTAACATGTTACATTACAAGTGACTGGAAAGCATTAGATCTTTCCACATTAAGACTCGGTATACCTCGCAAGTACGTACTGGAGTACCAGTGACCCATTTTCCTGGTTACGTGAGCAGGAACACTGTGACTAGATGTTGAGGCTGCCGCACCAATCCAACATGAACGGCCGGAGAGACTTGCGGGGTTGCTACCTAAGGCTTTGACTAATACACGTAAGCATTTGACAAAGAAACCATCAACAATAGAAACAAACTATCCAGACAAGACCCTGCTCGTGCTTCTGATTACTGATGGAGGACCCCCACCGGACTCCGCTTTTGAAGAGTGGTGAAATGACGTATCCCCACCACTTGTTCTGGTAAAAGATGTTCTAGTGTGATTCAAATGTAACACATAGTAAATTGATTCCCAGCCAAGCTGGTGTACCTTAAAACTGCCCTTCGACCGTCTCACAGGTAAACTCACCTGGTCTCAAGAACCCACAGTAACCGAGAAATAGTGCCGCTTTCAAGGTCAGACTATCATTGAGGCCAAAGGGAGATCTATCAAGAACATTGGACAACTGTCTAAACAGATCTCCTGACAAAAGTTTGACTGGTGGTACACTTACAAACCTGACCCTTCTGAACCCTTTTTACGCCGCTTTGATAGTATGGAATGAGACGATAGATAACCTATTGGGAAGCGAAAAATAAAGAGTGGCTAAACCTGATAAAAGCTAATAGGAAAGAGAAAGAATATGGGTCTCCCACTGGATGACGGGATATATATATTTTATTTTATATAAAACTAAACATTGTTGCCAACCTGAAACAGTGTCAAGTTGTAATCGAAATCGAACTGTAGGCATGAAAGGCCTAGCCGAGAATGGAGCAACCTATCCAGCAATTATGACCATAAGACCCAATCAATATATATCATAACATTATCGCCAACCGGAAGCTGTGTCAGGTTGTAACCGTAATTGAGCTGTGGACTTGATAGGCCTGCCGAAAATGAAACCCTATATCCAGCAATCATGACCACGTGACTGAACAAATATATATATAACTAATAACATTGTCGTCAACCTAAAGCCATGTCCGGTTGTAACCGTGATTGACCTGTGTATGTGATGGTCTAGCTGAAAAATAAAGCTGACAATCCTGCCCATGAGACTCAACCAATGTATATAACTGATAACATCATCGTCAACCCAAAGCTGTGACAAGTTGTAACCATAATTAACCTGTGGCCGTGATATCCAGCAATCATGACCACAAGACTCAACCAATATATATAACTAATGATATCGTCATCAACCTGAAGCCGTGACAGGTTGTAAGGATTTGACCTGTAGACGTGACAAGTCTCAACAGAAAACAAAGCTATATGCCTGTATGCCAAACCCAAATGCTAAATAAATGACCTGACCCACAAAATAAAGCGCTAAAAACATGTGCCCAGACTAAATGCTGTAACGTGTCCAGACTAAAACGCTACAAAGCTTGCATGGAAACATACGCACCATATGTGTGCACAGACTAACACACAGAGTAACTAACATACAGAGTATAGACTCTATGAACGTATGCATGGCATAAACTCCTTGAAACGTAGTCAGAGCATGACAATATTAATGTACGCCCAGCATAACTGCCAAGACCATATACACAGCACAAACATCATGACCTCATGCTCAAAACGAGCGCCATGATGGTATGCACCAACTAAATTATATGAGCGTATGGCTGGTATGAACTATGTGAGAGTATGACATGTGCCCAGACTAAATGCTATAACGTGTCCAGACTAAAGTGCTACAAACGTATGCATGGAAGAATACTAACATACGCACCAGACGCTTAACGTATGCACTGAACAAATGTTATATGCGTGCGCAGACTAACACAACAGCATGAGACGCATAGGTAGTGTCAACAAAATGAATATATAGTATAAGCACCATGAAACATAAGCACAGTAAAACACCATGAAACGTATAGATACCCTATGAAGATATGAATGTGTACAGAGTATAGACGCTATGAAGGTATGCATAGCATAAACTCCTTGAAACATATGCAGAGCATGACAATATGAATGTACGCGCAGCATAACTGCCAACACCATATGCACAGCACAAACACCATGACCTCATGCTCAAAACGAGCGCCATGACCGTATGCACCGACCAAACTATATGAGCGTATGACTGGAATGAACTATGTGAGAGTATTAGCAAATGCACAGAACAAACTATATGAGCATATGGACAGAGGAAACTATATGAATGTATACCCAGAACAATCTAAGACTGCATGCACAGAACTAACTACATAAACGTGCACACAGAACAACTATATCAGCATATGCACCAAACTACTATATAAACCAGACCTGGGCATTGTACGGCCCGCGGGCCACATACTGCCCTTTGATTGGCTCTGACCGGCCCGCGCTGACTGTTGGCCGTACAATGCCCAGGTCTGCACCAGCCTGTGCACTGAGCTCCCGTGCAATGACAGGAAGTGCTGACAGGAAGAGGGATGGGGCGTGCACTCTCTCCCCTCCCCCACCTTCTCTCTGCCGTGCAGTCTTAGAACCTCTGAAGGCAGAGGAGAGGTCGTGTATCCTGTCTCCCTCCGCCACCTCAGCTCTAAACTCCGGTGTGAGGTGAAGTTTGCCGAAGCTAGAAGGAGGAGGAGCAAGTGTGCCGAAGCTACAGTGGGGAGGAGCGAGGGCAGAGCGGGGAGGAGCGAGGGCAGAGACATGGGTTTGATTATTTCACCGCATGTCTGCAGATAATTAAGCCATGCCCCCTCACCCCCCCTCCCGGAGGATGGAGAGCGTGAGAGCGCAGCCCTGCTTAATACAAGACAGTGCAGGGGGAGAATGAGGATGCACACAGCCCTTCCCCCCCCCCCCTGCTCTGTACACACAGGACCTCATTCTTCACGGGGAGGTTTGATGTTTTCACGGGGGAAAAGCTCCTCCCCCCCTGCTCTGTACACACAGGATCGGCCGGGTGAGTGTTTCTGTGTTGTCTGTGTATATATGTGTGTCTGTGTATATATGTGTCTGTGTGTTGTCTGTCTATATATGTGTCTGTGTGTATATATGTGTCTGTGTGTTGTCTGTGTATATATGTGTCTGTGTGTTGTCTGTGTATATATGTGTCTGTGTGTTGTCTGTGTATATATGTGTCCGTGTATATATGTGTCTGTGTTGTCTGTGTATATATGTATGTGTCTGTGTATATATGTATGTGTCTGTGTGTTTGTGTGTCTGTGTGTGTTTATATGTGTATTTATAAGTGCCTGTCTCTGTATGTGTTGTCTGTGTCAGTGTGTGTGTGTGTGTGTGTGGGGGGGGGGGGGGGTTGAGCTGCCTAATCTGGGGGACAACTATGCTGCCTAATCTGGGGGACAACTATGCTGCCTAACCTGGGGGACAACTATGCTGCCTAACCAGGGGGACAACTATGCTGCCTAACCAGGGGGACAACTATGCTGCCTAATCAGGGGGACAACTATGCTGCCTAATCTGGGGGACAATTATGCTGCTAATCTGGGGGACAACTATGCTCCTAATCTGGGGGACAACTATGCTCCTAGTCTAGTGGACAACTATGCTCCTATTCTGGGGGACAACTATGCTAATCTGGGGGACAACTATTCTGCCTAATCTGTGGGACAACTATGCTGCCTAATCTGGGGGACAACTATGCTGCCTAATCTGGGGGACAACTATGCTGCCTAATCTGGGGGACAACTTTGCTGCCTAATCTGGGGGACAACTATGCTGCTTAATCTGGGGGACAACTATGCTGCCTAATCTGGGGGACAACTATGCTGCCTAATCAGGGGGACAACTATGCTGCCTAATCAGGGGGACAACTATGCTGCTAATCTGGGGGACAACTATGCTCCTAATCTGGGGGACAACTATGCTAATCTGGGGGAAAACTATGCTCCTAATCTAGGGGACAACTATGCCCCTATTCTGGGTGAACCATGCTAATCTGGGTGAAAACTATGCTAATCTAGGGGACAACTATGCCCCTATTCTGGGTGAACTATGCTAATCTGGGTGAAAATTATGCTAATCTGGGGGACAACTATGCTGCCTAATCTGGGGGACAAATATGCTGCCTAATCTGGGGGACAAATATGTTGCCTAATCTGGGGGACAACTATGCTGCCTAATCCGTGGAAAAACTACCCGGCCCTTCACAATTTTTTAGTTTCTAATGTGGCCCCATGGAAAAAATAATTGCCCACCCCGGATATAAACTATCTGAGCAAATGAGTACATGCACAAAACTAATAACGTGATCGAATGGCCAAAACAAAACTTTATGAACGTATGCCCATAACAAACTATGAGTGTATGCCCAGAACAAACGATATGAGCGTATGACCAAAACAAATAATTTGAGCGTATGGCCAGGACAACTATATGGGCGTATGCAACAAACAAATTATGACTGTATGCAGAGAACAAATTATATAAGCGTAAACACAGAACAGACGATATTGGCGTACGCACAGAACAAACTATATGTGTGAATGCACAGAGCCAACTATATGAACGTATGCACAGCATGACTATATGAGCATATGCACAGAACGAACTATATGGCAGTATTCACTGAACAAACTTGATGAGCGTATACATAGAACCACTATATGAGCATATGCACAGAACAAGCTATATGAGTGTATGCATGAATAACTATAAGAGCATATGCATAGAACAGACTATGTGAGTGTATGCACAAAACTATAAGAGCGCGTGCACCAAACAACAATATGAGCATGCACAGAACAAACTATCTGAACGTATGCACAGAACAAACTATGAGCGTATGTACAGAATAACTATATGAGCGTGTGGTTAGAACAAACTGATCTGAGCGTAGGAGCATATGCATGGAACCAACTATATGAGCGTATGCACAGAACAAACTACAGGCAAGTATGCACAAAACAAACTATGTAAACGTATAAGCATATGTACAGAACAATCTAAATGAGCATATGCCCAAAACAACTACAGTAACCCCCCGACCTACGATGGCCCCGACATATGATAAAATCGACATACGATGGCCTCTCAGAGGCCATCGCATGTCGATGTCAGCATCGACATACGATGCTTTTATATGTCGGGGCCATCGCATTAACTGCTATCCGACAGCGCAAAATGCTTTAGCTGCTGTCGGATAGCAGTTTAAGCATCCCTGGCAGGTTCGCTTACCTATTCCAGCTGCTCCGGGTCCACTTCGCAATCCTCCGGTGTCTTGCGCATCTTCTCCAGGGTCCGGGCCTTGCTTTCCGGCGTCGTTATTACGTCACTACGCACGCCGTGCCGGCGCAGCAGCGTAATAACGTCACCAGAAAGTGAGACCCGGACCCTGCAGAAGATGCGCAAGACACCGGAGGATCACGAAGAAGACACCGGAGCAGCGGGACAGCATCGGGAGCCCCTGGGACAGCATCGGGAGCGGTGAGGACCTGGTCCGGAGCGACGGGGATAGGTGAGTACAGCTTCCTATACTTTACATTGCACGGATCCCTCAACATACGATGGATTTGACAAACGATGGGTTTATGAGAGTATGCACAGAACGAACTATATGAGCGTATTCTCTGAATAACCTGTATGCGTGTATGCACAGAACTATATGAGCCTGTGCACAGAACAACAATATGAGCGCATGCTCTGAATAAACTATATGCTTGTGTGCACAGAACAACTATAAGAGTGTATGCCCAGAACAAACTATATGAGCGTATGCACAGAAGAAACTATATGAGCGTATGCACAGAAGAAACTATATGAGTGTATATCCAGAACAAACTATTTGAGCGTATGTCTAAAAAAAACTATATGAGCGGCTGCACCAAACAAACTACCTGAGCGCATGCACAGAACAAACTATATGAGCGTATGTGCAGAACAAACTATATGAGCGTATGTGCAGAACAAACTATGAGCATATGTGCAGAACAAACTATATGAGCGTATGTGCAGAACAAACTACCTGAACAAATGAACAGAACAAACTATATGAGCGTATGTGCAGAACAAACTATATGAACAGTTGCACAGAACAAACTGAGCGTATGTGCAGAACAAACTATATGAGCGGAAGCACAGAACAAACTATATGAGCGCATGCACAGAACAAACTATATGAGCGAATGCACAGAACAAACTATATGAGCGTATGCACAGAAAAAACTATATGAGCGGATGCACAGAACAACTATATGAGTGTATGCACAGATCAAACTATATGAGCGTATGTGCAGAACAAACTATATGAGCGCATGCACAGGACAAACTATATGAGCGAATGCACAGAACAAACTATACAGTGGGGATCAAAAGTTTGGACACCCCAGGTAAAAAATTCTATTAGATTAGACATTCTTATAATATGTCAACAAAAGTTAGATTTTATTTCCATCATTTACACTTTCAAAATAACAGAAAACAAAAAATGGCGTCTGCAAAAGTTTGGGCACTCTGCAGAGTTAATATCTTGTACTGCCTCCTTTGGCAAGTATCACAGCTTGTAAATGCTTTTTGTAGCCATCCAAGAGTCTTTCAATTCTTGTTTGAGGTATCTTTGCCCTTTCTTCCTTAGAAAAAGTCTTCCAGTTCTTTGAGATTTCTGGGCTGTCTGTCACGCACTGCTCTTTAACCCCTTAAGGACGCAGGACGTAAATGTACGTCCTGGTGAGGTGGTACTTAACGCACCAGGACGTACATTTACGTCCTAAGCATAACCGCGGGCATCGGAGCGATGCCCGTGTCATGCGCGGCTGATCCCGGCTGCTGATCGCAGCCAGGGACCCGCCGGCAATGGCCGACGCCCGCGATCTCGCGGGCGTCCGCCATTAACCCCTCAGGTGCCGGGATCAATACAGATCCCGGCATCTGCGGCAGTTCGCGATTAAAATGAACGATCGGATCGCCCGCAGTGCTGCTGCGGGGATCCGATCATTCATAACGCCGCACGGAGGTCCCCTCACCTTCCTCCGTGCGGCTCCCGGCGTCTCCTGCTCTGGTCTGTGATCGAGCAGACCAGAGCAGGAGATGACCGATAATACTGATCTGTTCTATGTCCTATACATAGAACAGATCAGTATTAGCAATCATGGTATTGCTATGAATAGTCCCCTATGGGGACTATTCAAGTGTAAAAAAAAATGTAAAAAAATGTAAAAGTAAAAGTAAAAAAAAAGTGAAAAATCCCCTCCCCCAATAAAAAAGTAAAATGTCCGTTTTTTCCTATTTTACCCCCAAAAAGCGTAAAAAACATTTTTTATAGACATATTTGGTATCGCCGCGTGCGTAAATGTCCGAACTATTAAAATAAAATGTTAATGATCCCGTACGGTGAACGGCGTGAACGAAAAAAAATTTTAAAAGTCCAAAATTCCTACTTTTTTAATACATTTTATTAAAAAAAAAATTATAAAAAATGTATTAAAAGTTTTTATATGCAAATGTGGTATCAAAAAAAAGTACAGATCATGGCGCAAAAAATGAGCCCCCATACCGCCGCTTATACGGAAAAATAAAAAAGTTATAGGTCATCAAAATAAAGGGATTATAAACGTACTAATTTGGTTAAAAAGTTTGTGATTTTTTTTAAGCGCAACAGTAATATAAAAGTATATAATAATGGGTATCATTTTAATCGTATTGACCCTCAGAATAAAGAACACACGTCATTTTTACCATAAATTGTACGGCGTGAAAACGAAACCTTCCAAAATTAGCAAAATTGCGTTTTTCGTTTTAATTTCCCCACAAAAATAGTGTTTTTTGGTTGCGCCATACATTTTATGATATAATGAGTGATGTCATTACAAAGGACAACTGGTCGCGCAAAAAACAAGCCCTCATACTAGTCTGTGGATGAAAATATAAAAGAGTTATGATTTTTAGAAGGCGAGGAGGAAAAAATGAAAACGTAAAAATTAAATTGTCTGAGTCCTTAAGGCCAAAATGGGCTGAGTCCTTAAGGGGTTAAGGTCTATCCATAGATTTTCAATTATCAGGAGATTGTGAAGGCAATGGCAAAACCTTCAGTTTACGCCTCTTGATATAATCCCCCAAGGATTTCGAGGTGTGTTTAGGATCATTATCCATTTGTAGAAGCCATCCTCTCTTTAACTTCAGCTTTTTCACAGATGGTATCAAGTTAGCATCCAAAATTTGCTGAAATTTTATTGAATCCATTTTTCCTTCTACTCGTGAGATGTTCCCTGTGCCACTGGCTGCAATACAACCCCAAAGCATTATTGATCCACCCCCATACTTAACAGTGGTTCTTTTCATTAAATTCTGTTCCCCTTCTTCTCCAAACGTACCTTTGCTCATTCCGGCCAAAAAGTTCAATTTTAACCTCATTGGTCCACAGAACTTGCATCAGGCTAGTCAAAATGCATCAGGCTAGTCTATATGTTCCTTTGAAAGAAGAGAACCACGGCACCAGGTGAACTTGCAGATAAAAGATTTCTTTATTGCACCATAGCAGGTCAAGGAGGAACAAATCGTGAAGCCGACGAGCGCTAGTTTTGCGTGCAATGACGTTCGGGTTGGATGTAAGTGGTGCGGGATCACGTTTCTCTACCTCCAACTGATTGTCTATATGTTCATTTGCAAAGTTCAAACGCTGATTTTTGTGGTGGGGACGTAGAAGAGGTTTTCTTCTGATGACTCTTCCATGAAGAACATATTTGTACAAGTATCTCTTTATAGTGAAATAGTGTACCACAACTCCAGTGTCTGCCAGGAATTGTGTAGTCAAACGTGGGTTTTGAATTATTTTTCTCACAATCCTGCGAGCTGTTCTGTCTGATATTTTTCTTGGTCTTCCAGATCTGACTTTAACTTCCACTGTTCCTGATGACTGCCATTTCTTAATTACATACCGAACAGAGGATATGACATCTGAAAACGTTTTGCTATCTTCTTATAGCCTTCTCCAGCTTTTTAAGCGTCAACTATTTTCAGTTCCAGATTTCTAGACAACTGCTTAGAAGAACCCATGGTTCTGATTGTTGGGGCAAGGGCAGATGAACCTGGGCATTTAAAACCTTTGAGATTGACATCACCTGGTCTTCCCAGATGATGATTGAGAACAATCCATGACACTGGCAGGTCTCAGCTTTGCAAAGGGGGGCAGTGCATACTATAAATTCTGCAGGGTGACCAAACTTTTGCAGACGCCATTTTTTTGTTTTCTAAAATCTAACTTTTGTTGACATATTATAAGAATATCTTATCTGTAATTTGATGCCTTTTAGAGATTTTTCCATCTTTCCTTGGCTTCTTTATGCACATTAATACAAATCATCTGTGATAAAGGGTGGTACATCCACCAGAAACGCGTCCAGATGTCCATCTGATGGTGTGTCACCGTTTTTGTACCTGCTTTTATACCAAATAAAGTTGATGTTGGAGTTTCGTATGCTGGACTTTCTCCTTCTTTCCAAGTTTGTCTGCGCACCTGGGTCAGTGCGAGTCCGAGCACAGAATTTGTGAGTCAGTGGAGCTGGTCTCAATCTACCTGCACACAAATTTTTACCTGGGGTGCCTAAACTTTTGGTCCCCACTGTAAGAGCGGATGCACAGAACAAACTATATGAGCGGAAGCACAGAACAACTATATGAGTATTTGCACAGAACAAACTATATGTGCGAATGTGCAGAAGAAACTATATGAGCATATGCACAGAACAAACTATATGAGTGAATGCACAGAACAAACTATATGAGCGGATGTGCAAAACAAACTATATGAGTGTATGCACAGAACAAACTATATGAGCGTATGCACAGACCAAACTATATGAGTGAATGCACAGAACAAACTATATGAACGTATATGCAGAACAAACTATATGAGCGTAAGCACAGAACAAACTATATGAGCGTGTGCACAGAACAAACTATATGAGCGGATGCACAGAACAAACCATATGAGCGGATGCACAGACCAAAAACTTAATGAAAGTATGCCCAGAACAAACGCTTGTACAGCATAACTGCTATGGGTGCATGTACAGTATAGATTCTATGAGCGCATGAACACCATTAATTTATGAGCGTATGTACAACATAAATACTACGGGTGTGTGTACATTATAAACACTACAAGCGGATGCACGGTATAAATGCTACGAGCATATGTACAGTAGTGATGTCGCGAACATAACATTTTCAGTTAGTGAACGTCCGCAAAAGTTTGCGAACCGGGCAAACCGCCATTGACTTCAATGGGCAGGTGAATTTTAAAACCCACAGGGACTTTTTCTGGCCACAATAGTGATTTAAAAGTTGTTTCAAGGGGACTAACACCTGGACTGTGGCGTGTCGGAGTGGGATCCATGGCAAAACTCCCATGGAAAATTACATAGTTGATGATCCATAAAGGGCATAAATCACCTATTATTCCTAAATGGTTTTGAATAACGTGCTTTAGCCCCCTTTAGGCAGCACATAGAGCCCCCCTTTAGGCATCACATAGTTAGATTCCCTCCTTTGGACAGCACATAGATTCCCCCATATTAGGCAGCACATAGTTAGAGCCTCCCTTTAGGCAGCACATAGTTAGATCCCCGCTTTAGGCATCACATAGTTAGATTCCCCCTTTAGGCAGCACATAGATTCCCCCATGTTAGGCAGTACATAGTTAGAGCTCCCCTTTAGGCAGCACATAAGATTCCACCATATTAGGCAGCACATAGTTAGAGCCCCCCTTGAGGCAGCACATAGTGGGATTTGAACAAGGCCCCAGCACTGCAAGGCAGCAGTGCTAACCTCTGAGCCACCATGCTACCCTTAGCATACATCTAATATCCACAGTTGCAAAAATGGACAGAGATGTCAGCAGAGAGCACCTGAAAAATTAGGCATGTACACATGCCTGAAAAATTTTGGTATTGTTGCAGCCGCTTCTGTAGCAGCGGCCATAAAAATTGCAGCACCATAACAATTGCAGCAGCAGAGGCCAGAAAAATTAGGCATGTACAAATGGATGAAAAATTGGGTATTGTCGCAGCCGCATCTGTAGCAGCAGCCAGAAAAATTGCAGCACCAGAAAATGTGCAGTAGCAGAGGCCAGAAAAATTAGGCATGTACACCTGGCTGGAAAATTTGGTATTGTCGCAGCTGTAGCAGCGGCCATAAAAATTGCAGCACCATAACAAGTGCAGCAGCAGAGGCCAGAAAAATTAGGCATGTACACATGGATGAAAAATTGGGTATTGTCGCAGCCACTGCTGTAGCAGCAGCCAGAAAAATTGCAGCACCAGAAAAAGTGCAGCAGCAGAGGCCAGAAAAATTAGGCATGTACACCTGGCAGGAAAATTTGGTATTGTTGCAGCTGTAGCAGCAGCCATAAAAATTGCAGCACCATAGTGCAGCAGCAGAGGCCAGAAAAATTAGGCATGTACACCTGGCTGGAAAATTTGGTATTGTCGCAGCCGCTGCTGTAGCAGCAGCCTGAAAATTTCTGTTTGTTTTGCCAGGCAGAAAGTGCCCTAAAACATTGCGGCTTGAACCCTAGTTGGTGGCGGATAAGTCACGCAAGTCATCCGGCATTGAGAGTTCAAATACAGCAGCGTGTGGACCATTTTTAGGCCAAGGCAGCTCATATGAATAGGCCTTGTTCAGTCAAATGTATCGCCCAGTGTCAGTCCCTTCAGGATCCATCCCTCATTCATCTTAAGAAAGGTGAGGTAATCCAGACTTTTTTGACAAAGGCGACTCCTCTTCTCAGTGACAATACCTCCTGCTGCACTGAAGGTCCTTTCTGACAGGACACTTGAAGCGGGACAGGCCAGAAGTTCGAGCGCAAATTAGGATAGCTCAGGCCACAGGTCAAGCCGGCACACCCAGTAGTCAAGGGGTTCATCGCTCCTCAGAGTGTCGATATCTGCGGTTAAGGCCAGGTAGTCTGCTACCTGTCGGTCAAGTCGTTCTCTGAGGGTGGACCTCCATCAACAGCATGTCTGTACAACTTCCTGTCCTTGCCGGCATGTTCGTGGGAGGAGGAGGATTACTTTCACCTCTTCCCCTGTTAGATCCTTGTTGTGCTGTGCCATGACCCTTATACGCTGTGTACAGCATACTTCTTAATTTATTTTGGACCTGCTGAATCCTTTCCACCTTGCTGTAATGCGGTAACATGTCAGGCACTTTATGTTTATACCGGGGGTCTAGTAGCGTGGACACCCAGTACAGGTCGTTCTCCTTCATCCTTTTTATACAAGGGTCCTTCAACAAGCACGACAGCATGAAAGACCCCATTTGCACAAGGACGGATGCCGAGCTATTCATGTCCCGTTCCTCGTCCTCAGTGATGTCAGGGAACCAGATAGGTGACAAGGAGCACCCTGGGATGCCTGCTGTGGTTGGTCTTCCTCCTCCTCTTCAAAGCCACATTCCTCCTCTGACTCCTCTTCCTCACAATCCTCTTCCAGCGTTGCAGCAGGTCCAGCAAGCGATGCTGATAAGGCTGTTTCTGGTGGTGATGGTGTCCACAACTCTTCCTCTTCACGCTCATCTACTGCCTGATCCAGCACTCTTCGCAGGGCACGCTCCAGGAAGAAAACAAATGGTATGATGTCGCTGATGGTGCCTTCGGTGCGACTGACCAGGTTTGTCACCTCCTCAAAAGGACGCATGAGCCTACAGGCATTGCGCATGAGCCTCCAGTAACGTGTATAAAAAATTCCCAGCTCCGCAGATGATGTCCTAGCACCCCGGTCATACAAATATTGGTTGACTGCTTTTTCTTGTTGGAGCAGGCGGTCGAACATTAGGAGTGTTGAATTCCAACGTGATATCTTTCAGCCCTTTGAATACTGTAGTAGATAGTTGCTTGAAGGAACTTAAGTTTGATTCTGGAGTACCCCTTTTAACCAGCGGTTCCCTCCCAACCAGGACTGATATCTTTCAGCCCTAAAAAGGGCTTTTTTGGGTGCTGTCCTTAAAGCAGATGTTACACTAGTGCTTTAGGAGTAAACTGGACCCTGAATACACCACCTAGCAGAAACCTAGCTATCGCTTTCCCTATACAGCAGGAGCAGCTTCTCTAACCCTCCACTTCCTAAGCCTGCAGCATGCTGAATTAGGCTAAAATGGCATTCGTGCAAGAGGTAGGAGGGTCTGGAAGGGAGGGACTGCTGCTGATTGGCTGTAATGTGTCTGCTGACTCTGACTCACAGGGTCAAAGTTTACTGCAATGTTAAAGTATAGGGGGCGGATCGAACTTCACATATGTTCGCCTGGCGATGCGAAAGCGAACATGCGAAATTCGCCGGGAACTGTTCGCCGGCAAACAATTTGCGACATCTCTAATGTACAGTAAATGCTACGAGCGTATGTCCAGTATAAATGCTATGAGCTATGAGTGCACGTACAGTACAAAAGCCACCAGCGCACGTACAGCACCAATGCTACAAATTTATGCACAGCACAAACGCTACGAGTGCGCGCCCAGCAAAAACATAAGACAATACCTGCCTGACAGCGAGAGGGCCATGTCGTATCTCCAAACAAACTAAGAGCATATACACCGAATAACTATATGACCATATAAATGGAACAAACTATGAACATATGCACATAATCAACCCTCATAGCTTATGACGAGTATGTCATGAACTAAGAATTCCATATCCAGGATTTTTCAATGAGAGCGTGGTAAGCCTGATTAGATAGTCACTCCCCTCTTGCAGGGGATTGATGCTACTACTGCGAGGATGAAAACGACATAACCTATAATACACCAAAATGAGAGAGGAGCGACGATAACAACCCCATGAACAGTGCTGGAGACCCGGCGGCAACAGCATAGACCCATAGGGATACGTGCCGGATCCAGCCCCTTAACCCAATAATCACCTGCTCATCCAATACCACCTACCTTCTGCCTGTGCCAGCTCAAGCTGAACTTTCTGTAGGGCTCCGAAATCCGCACATGCTGAACCTAAATACCGACAGCGTAACCGGCAAGCCACAGCTGGTGCGAACCAAGGTGTTGAACACATGCTCCCGGCTCCCGGTCTCCACCGCAACTCATAC
Source organism: Hyla sarda (assembly GCF_029499605.1). NCBI lineage: Eukaryota > Metazoa > Chordata > Amphibia > Anura > Hylidae > Hyla > Hyla sarda. The sequence continues at coordinate 55,003,005 of NC_079194.1, forward strand.
TTACCACTCGTAGCTGCGGGAGCGCAGACAGGCATACTCACCACCCGGACGGATGCCATTTCCTCCTTCAGGTCAGCTGACTTGCTAACGTCCTGTGACGAACCCAAGGCGTGGAGGACTGGAACAGTCGTGGGTTCTTAATAGTACATCCGGCCCTCCCACAAATACAGGCTAATGAATTAGCCTTCTTACAATATATGTGCAAAAACACTGCAAATAGACAAATGTAGTAACTGTATGGATATCTGGACAGTATATATATATATATATATATATATTAGTTTGGAGCAGTTGTGTTAGTCCAGTGATGCAGATACCAGATCATAGAAAGTTGCAAAATCTTGTAATACCTTTTTATTGGACTAACAGTATTTAGTAGAGACAATCTTTCCGAAAGCTTGTCTCTACTAAATACTGTTAGTCCAATAAAAAAGGTTACAAGATTCTGCAGCATTCAATAATGATATATATATATATATATATATATATATATATATATATATACACATACAAAGTAGGGCAAAAAAGTGATTTGACCAAATACTTATTTTCCACCATAATTTGCAAATAAATTCTTTAAAAATCAGACAATGTGATTTCCTGTATTCTTTCCCCCCATTCTTTCTCTCATAGTTGAGGTATACCTATGATGAAAATTACAGGCCTCTCTCATCTTTTTAAATGGGAGAACTTGCATAATTGGTGGCTGACTAAAGACTTTTTGTTGGATTGTCAATGCAATGACTTTGTGTTGGATTGTCAATGCAACCCTCTTCTCCCACTCTTCACACACTGATAGCAACACCGCAGGAGAAATGCTAGCACAGGCTTCCAGTATCCGTAGTTTCAGGTGCTGCACATCTCATATCTTCAGAGCATAGACAATTGCCTTAAGATGACCCCAAAGATAAACGTCTAAGGGGGTCAGATCGGGAGACCTTGGGGGCCATTCAACTGGCCCATGATGACCAATCCACTTTCCAGGAAACTGTTCATCTAGGAATGGTCTGACCTGGCACGTTGCCTGAGTTTTTCCAGCAAGATGGTGACCACCACATTATGGGTGTCAGGTCCGAGCATTCCTATGAACAGTTTCCTGGAAAGTAGATTGGTCTTCGTGGGCCAGTTGAATGGCCCCCAAGGTCTCCCAATCTGACCCCCTTAGACTTTTATATTTGGGGTCATCTGAAGGCAATTGTCTATGCTGTGAAGATATGAGATGTGAAGCACCTGAAACTACGGATACTGGAAGCCTGTGCTAGCATTTCTCCTGCGGTGTTGCTATCAGTGTGTGAAGAGTGGGAGAAGAGCGTTGCATTGACAATCCAACACAATGGGCAGCATATTGAACACATTTTATAAGTGGTCAGAAACTTGTAAATAACTCATGAAAGAATAAAGTTATGTTAAAACCAAGCACATAATTGTTTTCTTGTGAAATTCCCAATAAGTTTGATGTGTCACATGACCCTATTCCTATTGAAAAAACAAAAGTTGGATTCAAAATGTCTGACTTCAAAATGGCCGCCATGGTCACCACCCATCTTGAAAAGTTTCCCCGCTCACATATACTAATGTGCCACAAACAGGAGGTTAATATCACCAACCATTCCCATTTTATTAAGGTGTATCCATATAAATGGCCCACCCTGTAGTTACATTACATAAATATGTTTTTTGTTTTAACTTCTGATACTGTAGTTAAGAACCTTTAATAAAGAATCATGTTTTCTATGTGAACCGTTGTTAAGAATTTAAGTATGAATAATGTACGGTTATATAATTTTAGTGCATTTTTTTTTTTGTATTTTAAACAAATTGCTGTCTACAGTTCACACTGAGCTACATTAGCTTCAATTCTCTATATATAGGAATCGCACTAGTTCATGTCTTGCCCCCCCGGGGAATAACCATGGTAACCATAGATACAGAACAGAGCGAGCAGAGCCAGGAGGAGCCTATAAAAAGGGATTTAGCAGTTCACGGCCAAAAAGATTCCTAGCAAATGAACGCTCCTCCTTCGGATACGTGGTTAATTCCGATAATCTTTGCCATATTAGAAGTTTTGCACTCTCTTGTGTTAGCACATGGAAGGATGTGAAAGCAGAATGGGGAAAAAAGTGACACATTTCTTGTCTGTGCTGAGAATTCTAGTAAAGCTTGAGCAAAGCTTGCCATAGACATAAAGATTATTAGCAATCTGAACTTCAGAGGCAATCAGAATTGTTATGACTGTTATGTCTATGGTAATAAGAGTGAAATGGAAAAGTTACTACTACTTATACTACTACTTTCAAAATATATAGAAAGATATCATATTTTGCACATTGCAAATCATTTTGGTTTTAGTTTTTATTAGGGAAAATCTCTTCTTTTTCTTCTTTCCTGGGGCTAATTGTATCTGGAGAATATATAGTCAGGAAGGATTTCTGCTATATAGGCCTGGTTCACACAGTGTTTTTTTTTTTTTTTTCAGGAGTATTTAATTGGTAAAAATGCACTCACATGGTTGCTTCCACGTTTTATAACATTAAAGGGGTACTCAGGTGGAAAACAAATATTTTAAATTCAACTGGTGTCAGAAAGTTATACAGATTTGTAAATAACTTCTATTTATAAATCTTAATCCTTCCAGTATTTATCAGCTGCTGTATCCTCCAGAGTAAGTTGTGTAGTTCTTTCCTTCCTTTGTGTAGATCTGACCACAGTGCTCTCTGCTGACACCTCTGTCCGTGTAAGGAACTGTCCAGAGTAGAAGCAAATCCACATAGCAAACCTCTCCTGCTCTGGACAGTTTCTTAGATGGACAGAGGTGTCAGCAGAGAGCACTGTGGTCAGACTGGAAAGAACTATACAACGTCCTCTGTAGTATACAGCAGCTGTATCCCACGGGGTACACCTTTAATGTGCTCTATTTAAGTCTAATGGAAAGTGTTTTTTGGTGCACACGATACAAACAAATGCGGACATGAGAAATTGTGTGCTCAGACAACCACCTTTCCCATAGACTTAAATAGAGCATATTAATGTTAAAAAATGTGGCGGATTTATACAAATGAAATACGCCTAAAAAACACTGTGTGAACACAGCCTTATAATCAAACTCTAGATAGAAAGCATCATAGTTGTAAAGTGAATCTGTCACCAGTCTTCCTTTATATTGTTTTCTTTTCTGCATTGTTCCTACTTACAGCATACAAAGAGAAAATTGTGCCTGGGTGAGTGCAGTCGGGGGGCTTAGCTGTCCCAGGTGGGCTTCTCCTAGTGGGATTAAACATTGCTATAATTAATGTGAGAGTCCCTGTGGGGTTGGGAGTAAGCCCCACATCCCATGCTGAGTTCTGAGCCTTTTGCTTTCAACAAAGTACAAGAAGATCTGGATTGATGCTTCCAATTTGCAATCCGTTTTGATAATATTAAAGTATATCTTTCTGTTTACAATTTCCAGTTTACACAAAAATTAGAGTAAAAAAAAAAAACAATAAAAACAAACAGAAGGACTATATGCTAATATTTTAATGAATAAAAAAAAGATATAAAAAAGATATGATTGAGGTTGTCTGGGTAATGACTTATTACAAAGAATAAATGATCTGACATTGTTGGGATCATTGAACAATACACAGATGTTTTATGCCTTTACTCGAAGACAAATAGAGAATAATGATGATCGCCTATAAGGCTGCTTGTACATGCAGTGTTTGCTACAAGGTTATAGCTGATAATTGGGCAGCCTAAATCACACAACTTAACACAAATTTACATGGTTCCATGGCAAATACTTGTGAAGCAAATGGGATTTTTTGTGCTTCACCTGTTCATGTGATGAAATGGCGGCAGTTCATGTTACACTGTGTGTGTTTTTGGTCACCTAGTTCTTGGTCCTGTGTCATCAAATTCAAATAGTTTCAATGCCATAGCTGATTGTCACAAAAGGAGCTCAAATAGCCATATACTGTACACAAGATCCTTGTATTGTAAATCCAGACCTTTAGAGCCCTATTATTCAGGGCAATTTTTGGCCAAACAGGCTGGTATTGCCCTGTTTAATAGTCCCAGTGATCAGCAATGGAACAAGGAAATACTTGTTTTTCCATTTATTGCATAGTTTTGTTGTGTCCAAAAATCTTTGTATCCAGACATCGTCCTGTGTAATGGGGGATGTGCCACTGACAAAATGATGGAAGCAAAGCAAAAATTGTTTGATTACCCATTCTGGTGAGCATCGAGCTGGCGGTCCTCCACCAGGTGAGATACCACCTGTTCAGCCCCTGCCTCTGAGCGCCACCCTGACTGCGAAAGTGCGAATGTTTCACTTAATCAGTTATGGTTCATTGTTATCGCTCCAAGCTGTTTAATTGGATTCTTGTGATAATTCCACAGGTAATATGACGTCAACGACCATAGGGCCTCAGTCTTGAAAAGATTACATCAATTTTTTTTAATTTAAATTTAAGTTTATATTAGATTCCCAAGTTTAATTTCCTGGCGTTTACTTTGAACTAATACTGTATGACCACAAAACCCAATCTAACGAGGAGTCACATGGCGGAACAAAGACAGAGCCTAGAGGTGGCAGCAGGGCTGCCAATCAGAAATTTTAGGGCCCCGTACACAGCTCAAGGCCTGTCCCCCTGCCCCGACTGCACCCCTATGCCCTGTGTCCTTAAGGGATTATGCAATGAAAGCAACTATTAACAGAGAGGCCCACCCAAACTATATGTGGGCTCCATATAGTTTGGGTGGGCCCCTCTGTTAATAGTTGCCCCCTTATAGTTGTTGTGGGCCTGGGGGAAACTATTTGCAAACAGGGCCTACAACAACTATGTGGGCACAACTTGCCCCTAAATAGTTAGTTGTAGTCCTCTCTCTGCTAATTGTTTCCCCCCCACCCCACCCCATATACTTGTAGGCCTTAGCCCTTTCCCCCAGACAGCAGGCCCCAGCTAGCTGGCACTGCAATAGAATTCTGCCCCGGGCAGAATTCTTACTACTGGGGTGACACGCTGTAACAAACCTCCTCCTCATGTAATCTCCTTACTACTGGGGTAACACACTGTAAAAAGCCCCCTCCTCATGTAATCTCCTTAATACTGGAGTGACACAATGTAACAAACCTCCTCCCCATGTAATCTTCATACTACTGGGGTGACACACTGTAACAAACCCCATCCTCATACTACTGGGGGGACAAGCGACCTTCACTTCAGCTCAGCTCAGCCCCGCCTCCTCCACAGCATCACACAGGTCCTTCAACCACTATTACATCTATCCTGCCCAGTAACATGATGGTCACAGGATAGTGACATCATCACAGGTCCTATACTATTAGCATCAGGGTGGCAGCAGCATGAGGAGACCATAATTTGGCTGAATGACACAGCCTTGAATTGGCGGCAGCAAGAGGAGACCATATAGTGGCTGAATGACACAGCCAGGAGCTGGCGGCAGCATGAGGAAACAATAGAGCTTCCCAAGCCCTAAGATTAAAAGATGAATTTTCAAATTTAAATTGAAGAATCATGGTAGCTAGTTCTACCATAAACATTTTAGGTAATGTCCCAGGCCCAGCAGCATGACTAAACCATATAGTGGCTGAATGACACAGCCTGGAGTTGGCGGCAGCATGAGTAGAACATAAAGTGGCTGAATGACACAGCCTGGAGGTGGCGGAAGCATGAGGAGACCATATAGTGGCTAAATGACAGCCTGGAGTTTGCGGCAGCAAGAGGAGACCATATAGTGGCTGAATTACACAGCTTGGAGGTGGTGGAAGCATTAGGAGACCATATAGTGGCTGAATGGCACAGCCTGGAGTTGGCGGCAGCATGAGTAGAACATAAAGTGGCTGAATGACACAGCCTGGAGTTTGCGGCAGCAAGAGGAGACCATATAGTGGCTGAATGACACAGCCAGGAGGAGGTGGCAGCATGAGGAGACCACATAGTGGCTGAATGGCGGAAGCATAAGGAGACCATATAGTGGCTGAATGGCACAGCCTGGAGTTGGTGACAGCATGAGGAGAACATATAGTGGCTGAATGACACAGCCTGGAGTTTGCGGCAGCAAGAGGAGACCATATGGTGGCTGAATGACAAAGCCTGGAGGTGGCGGAAGCATCAGGAGACCATTTAGTGGTTGAATGACACAGCCTGGAGTTGGCGGCAGCATGAGGAGAACATATAGTGGCTGAATGGCACAGCCTGGAGTTGCTGGCAGCATGAGGAGAACATATAGTGGCTGAATGACAAAGCCTGGAGTTGGTGGCAGCATGAGTAGAACATATAGTGGCTGAATGACACAACCTGGAGTTTGCAGCAGCAAGAGGAGACCATATAGTGGCTGTATGACAGCCTGGAGGTGGATGAAGCATGAGGAGACCACATAGTGGTTGAATGGCACAGCCTGGAGTCAACGGCAGCATTAAGAGAACATATAGTGGCTGAATGACACAGCCTGGAGTTTGCGGTAGCAAGAGGAGACCATATAGTGGCTGAATGACACAGCCTGGAGGGGGAGTAAACATGAGGAGACCATATAGTGGCTGAATGACACAGCCTGGAGGTGGCAGAAGCATGAGGAGACCATATAGTGGCTGAATGACACAGCCTGGAGGTGGATGAAGCATGAGGAGACCATATAGTGGCTGAATGACACAGCCTGGAGGTGGCGAAAGCATGAGGAGACCATATAGTGGCTGAATGGCACAGCCTGGAGTTGGCGGCAGCATGAGGAGAATATATAGTGGCTGAATGACAAAGCCTGGAGTTTGCAGCAGCAAGAGGAGACCATATAGTGGCTATATGACAGCCTGGAGGTGGATGAACCATGAGGAGACAATATAGTGGCTGAATGACATAGCGTGTAGGTGGCAGCAGCATGAGGAGATCATATAATGGCTGAATAACACAGCCTGCAGTTTGCAGCAGCATGAGGAGACCATATAGTGGCTGAATGACACAGCCTGGAGGTGGCAGAAGCATGAGGAGAACATATAGTGGCTGAATGGCACAGCCTGGAGTTGGTGACAGCATGAGGAGAACATATAGTGGCTGAATGACACAGCCTGGAGTTTGCGGCAGCAAGAGGAGACCATATGGTGGCTGAATGACACAGCCTGGAGGTGGCGGAAGCATCAGGAGACCATTTAGTGGTTGAATGACACAGCCTGGAGTTGGCGGCAGCATGAGGAGAACATATAGTGGCTGAATGGCACAGCCTGGAGTTGCTGGCAGCATGAGGAGAACATATAGTGGCTGAATGACAAAGCCTGGAGTTGGTGGCAGCATGAGTAGAACATATAGTGGCTGAATGACACAACCTGGAGTTTGCAGCAGCAAGAGGAGACCATATAGTGGCTGTATGACAGCCTGGAGGTGGATGAAGCATGAGGAGACCACATAGTGGTTGAATGGCACAGCCTGGAGTCAACGGCAGCATTAAGAGAACATATAGTGGCTGAATGACACAGCCTGGAGTTTCCGGTAGCAAGAGGAGACCATATAGTGGCTGAATGACACAGCCTGGAGGGGGAGTAAACATGAGGAGACCATATAGTGGCTGAATGACACAGCCTGGAGGTGGCAGAAGCATGAGGAGAACATATAGTGGCTGAATGGCAAAGCCTGGAGTTGGCGGCAGCATGAGGAGAATATATAGTGGCTGAATGACAAAGCCTGGAGTTTGCAGCAGCAAGAGGAGACCATATAGTGGCTATATGACAGCCTGGAGGTGGATGAAGCATGAGGAGACCATATAGTGGCTGAATGACACAGCCTGGAGGTGGCGAAAGCATGAGGAGACCATATAGTGGCTGAATAGTGGCTGAATGGCAGAAGTCATCCTACTGCTGAATGGTGACAATTCGGCAGTCACTACGCAAGCAACTGAGCATGCATCGTGCCATTTGTGCAAGTGACTTGGAGGTACTCCCTGTCTCCATCTCCACTTCATACTGCCACAGTGTGTCTGGGTCCTCTGTCCCGCCTTCCTCATAACTTTCTAGCTCCTCTGGCTGCTCCTTCTCCTCCTCTCCTGTCAGATGACTTGAAAAGCTGCCCATTTTGCGAAACGTAAACTGTGCTCCACTGTGCCCCTCCCCCTCCTCCTCCAGTTCAGCTCCCACAGGGCTCATGTGGCCGTGAGATGTAGAAGCAACATCTCCATTGCCCTGACCAGCCATCGTTTATAACCCGTGTTGTAGGAAATAAAGCAGTGAAATTACGTTGTTCATCCCATAATCCTAGCAACTGACTAATAATGAGGCTTCCACAAAGGGCCTGAGCAAATGGCAGGTGTTACATATGAGCTACCACTGGTTGACATTGAAGTTACATTGGGGAGTCCCCCTATCCGCTTGAATCATCAAGAAATTGGTGATGACTTTTCTCTGTTCGTATAGTCGGTCCAACACATGGAGGGTGGAATTCAAATGTGTGGCAACGTCGCAAATTAGACTATATTGGGGGATACCGTTCTGACGCTGCAGCTCAAGGAGGGTGTGCTTTGCGGTGTACGAGTGGCTGAAGTGCATGCAAAGTTTCCTTCCCATTGTTAGGATGTCTTGCAAATGGGGGAAGCACTTCAGGAACTGCTTGACAATCAGATTGTACACGTGTTCCATGCAGGACGCATGGCTCTGCCTTCCTTGTCGCAGCACAGACAATATTTTCTTCCCGTTGTCAGTCCCCATGGTTCCCATTTCCAGTTTTCGTGGAGTAAGCCATGCTCCTATTTCTTTAGGAATGACTTTTAGCATTTCCCCCCCTGTGTGACTCCGTTCACCAAGACAAACCATGTGAAGAACAGCGTGACACTTCCATGCCCTGCACACATGGTATGCTGAAGGGGCACTGAGACTTGTCTGTGCAGTGGAGGCTGAGGACACGGTGGCGGATGAGGAGGCGGAGTCGCACACTGTCACAGGACCAATGGCCTAAGAGCGTGGAGGAGGAAGCAGTGTGACCTGTCCAAGTTGGTGTTGTGGCTGTGCACAGAACCACATTCAACCAGTGGGCCGTAAAGGACATGTATTGTCCCTGACCATAGTTACAGCTCCAGATGTCGGCACTGCCGAGCACTTTGGTACACACCGACAGGCTCAAGGAATGGCCCACCTTCACTTCCACAAAATTGTGCAGGGCTGGTACTGCCTTCTTCGCAAAGAAATGACGGCTTGTGACTCTCCACCTCGGCTTAGCACAAGCCATCAGTTCTCTGAAAGGTGCAGAGTCCACCACTTGAAAAGGGAGGCACTGCAGCACCAGCAACTTGGACAGAAGCACATTCATCTTCTGCACCTTTGGATCAGTGGGCGCATACTTTTGTCGCTTGGACATGGCTCCGCCGATGGATTGCTGGCAGAATGACTGAATGACCTCACAGGCAACCTTCAACTCTCTTCTCCTGATGATGATGAAGCCCTTTCTGCACCCGGCTGCCAATTGCGATCGGCTTCATCATCATCAACAAGTGTCTGCATGTCAATGATGTCCTCCTCAGGTTCCTCAACAGTGTCAGCTTCAGGACCCTAAACGTTGGCGACACCACCTCTCACATCACTCTCCTCATCACTACTTCCCCGCCTAGCGGATGTCTCCTCCACTTCTTGGCTGGGCAGTAGCTTTTAACTTTTGTTATTGACCAAATATTTATTTTCCACTATAATTTCAAATAAATTCTTTAAAAATCAGACTGTGTGTGATTTTATAGATTTTCTTTTTTCATTATGTCTCTCATGGTTGAGGTATACTTATGATGAAAATTACAGGCCTCTCTCATCGTTTTAAGGTGGAGAACTTGCACAATTGGTGGCTGACTTGATACTTTTTTGCCCCAATGTACTTCTGTAGGGGAGGAAACAGCATAGGACAGAGGCAATGGGAGGACAGGGACTGCTCCCAGGCCATGCCAACTGAGGGTTGTGTCTGAGCAACTCACTGACTGTTGACTGGGGGTATCAGATGTCACTTGTAATGAAGTGAATGACAGTGTTAACCAATCGATGACAGCAGATAGGTTGCTGGTCGAGACACGACCGCTAGCTGATTAGATGTACGTATGTGGTATGCACTTATGAGGGCAGAAAAATGCGCTACAGTACGCTTAAAAAAGTTTTTGTGTAGAAAACCAGCCGGTGAGTACTTTTGGCTGTCCTTTCACAGTATCTAGGCCCTTGAGACTTTATCAGGAACAAAATGGTACAACAATTAGATGTATGTATGTGATATGCACTTATGAGGGCAGAAAAATGCGCTACTGTACGCTTTAAAAAGTTTTTGTGTACAAAACCAGCCGGTGATTCCAGGATTCCTTGCCCCATGTCCTCACATGTGGATCCGCCATTTTAAATGCCCTGGAGCCTGGACCGCACTAAATGGAGATACCTATCGGCTTAACATGCGTTTGGCCTTAAGCCTTTGTACATAGTTACCTTACTTTAGCACCACACAGCTCATAGAAACCTGGACAACATTGAGAAGATTGATGTCTGTCTTGCTCTACGACCTGGGGGGAAGCAGTGAATATTGATGAAGTCGAAGGAGGCTGAGTGGTTTGTGCTATTGTCCTCCAGCATTGAGGATCTTGCTTCAAATCTGGCTGGAATTATGGAATGTGTATGTTCTTCCTACCTTTTTTCCTATTTCCTTCAACACACTAGAAACATATTCATAGGTTAACTGGCTCCCAATAATAATGACCCTTGGGTATGTGAGAAAGAGTTGTCTCTAAACTGTAGCCCTCCAGATCTTGCAAAACTACAACTCCTAGCATGCCCAAACAGCTGTTTGCTGTCTGGGCATGCTGGGATTTGTAGTTTTGCAACATCTGGAGTGCCACATTTTGGAGATCACTGTGCAGTGGTCTCTAAACTGTAGCTCTCCGGATGTTGAAAAACTGCAAATTCCAGCATGCCCAGACAGCAAACAGTTGTCTTGGCATGCTGGGAATTGTGGTTACGTACCTCCAGCTGTTGCATAACTACATCTCCCAGCATGCCCTTCGGCGATCAGTATATGCTGGGAGTACTTTTGCAACAGCTGGAGGCACACTGGTTGGAAAATACTGAGTTAGGTAACAGAACCTAACTGAAGGTTTTCCAATCAGTGTGCCTCCAGCTGTTGAAAAAGTACAACTCCCAGCATGCACGGTCTGTCAGTACATGCTGTGAGTTGTAGTTTTGAAACAGCTAGAGGTTTGCCCCCCCCCCCCCCCCCATGTGAATGTACAGGGTACATTCACACGGGCAGGTTTACAGTAAGTTTCTTGAAGTTTGAGCTACGGCAAATTTTTCGCTGCAGCGCAAACTCCTAGCGGGAAACTCACCGTAACCTGCCAGTGCGAATGTACCCTAAAAAAACTACACTAACACATAATAAAGGGTAAAACACTACATATACACCCCCTTACACTGCCCCCCCCCCAATAAAAACTTATTGTACAGCAGTGTTTTCAAAACGGAGCCTCCAGCTGTTGCAAAACAACAACTCCCAGCATTTCCGGACAGCCACTGACTGTCCAGGCATGCTGGGAGTTTAACAACAGCTGGAGGCACCCTGTTTGGGAATCACTGGCGTAGAATACCCCTATGTCCACCCCTATGCAATCCCTAATTTAGTCCTCAAATGTGCATGGCGCTCTCTCACTTCGGAGCCCTGTCGTATTTCAAGTAAACAGTTTAGGGCCACATATGGGGTATTTCCATACTTGGGAGAAATTGCACTACAAATTTTGGGGGTCTTTTTCTCCTTTTACCCCTTATGAAAAGGAAAAGTTGGGGGCTACACCAGCCTGTTAGTGTAAAATAAAATTTACACTAACATGCTGGTGTTGCCCCATACTTTTTATTTTCAGTAAAAGGAAAAAAAGACCCCCAAAATCTGTGACACAATTTCTCATGAGTACGGAAATACCCCATATGTGGGCGTAAAATGCTCTGTTGACGCACAACAAGGCTCAGGAGTGAGAGCGCACTATGTACAGTTGAGGCCTAAATTGGTGATTTGCTCAGGGGTGGCTGATTTTACAGAGGTTCTGACATAAACACAAAAAAAAAATACCCACATGTGACCCCATTTTGGAAACTTCACCCCTCACGGAACATAACAAGGGGTATAGTGAGCCTTAACACCCCACAGGTGTTTGACAAATTTTCGTTAAAGTTAGATGGGAAAATGAAAAAAATGCTGGTGTTACCCTAAATTTTTCATTTTCACAAGGGAAAATAGGAAAAAAGCCCCCCAAAATTTGTAACCCCATTTCTTCTGAGTAAGAACATACCCCATATGTGGATGTAAAGTGCTCTGCGGGCGAACTACAATGCTCAGAAGAGAGTGAGCACCATTGGGATTTTGAAGAGAAAATTTGTCTGGAATTGAAGGCCACGTGTGTTAACAAAGCCCCCATAGTGCCAGAACAATGGACCCCCCCACATGTGACCCCATTTTGGAAACTACCCCCCTCACTTAATGTAATAAGGGGTACAGTGAGCATTTACGCCCCACAGGTGTCTGGCAGATTTTTGGAACAGTGGTCTGTGAAAATGAAAAATGTAATTTTTCAATTGCACAGCCCACTGTTCCAAAGATCTGTCAAACGCCAGTGGGGTGTAAATACTCACTGTACCCCTTATTCAATTCTGTGAGGGGTGTAGTTTCCAAAATAGGGTCACATGTGGGGGGGGGGGGGTCCACTGTCCTGGCACCACGGGGGGGGGGGGGGGGCTTTGTAAATGCACATGGCCCCTGACTTCCATTCCAAAGAAATTCTGTTTCCAAAAGCTCAATGGCATTCCTTCTCTTCCGAGCATTGTAGTGCGCCAGCAGAGCACTTGACGTCCACACATGGGGTATTTCCATACTCAGAAGAAATAGGGTTACAAATTTTGGGGGTCATTTTCTCCTATTACCCCTTGTAAAAATGAAAAATTTGGGGGAAAATCAGCATTTTAGTGGAATTTTTTTTTTCATTTACACATCCAAATTTAACAAAACGTTGTGAAACACCTGTGAGGTGTTAAGGCCCACTGTACCCCTTGTTACGTTCCTTGAGGGGTGTAGTTTCCAAAATAGTATGCCATGTTTTTTTTGCTGTGCTGGCACCATAGGGGCTTCCTAAATGCGACATGCCCACCAAAAACCATTTCAGCTAAATTTGCTTTCCAAAAGCCAAATGTGACTCCTTCTCTTCTGAGCATTGTAGTTCGCCCACAGAGCATTTTACATCCTAACATGGAGTATTTCCATAATCAGAAGAGATGGGTTTACAAATTTTGGGGGGCATTTTCTCCAGTTACCTTTTGTAAAAATGGAAAATTTGGGGAAAAAACTGCAATTTAGGGAAAAAAATTATTTTTCATTTACACATCCGACTTTAACAAAAAGTCGTCAAACACCTGTAGGGGGGTGTTAAGGCTCACTGTACCCCTTGTTACATGCCTTGAGGGGTGTAGTTTCCAAAATAGTATGCCATGTGGGGGGTTTTCTGATGTTCTGGCACCATAGGGGCTTCCTAAATGCGACATGCTCCCCAAAAACCATTTCAGCAAAATTCACTCTTCAAAATCCCATTATCGCTTCTTCCCTTCTGAGCCCTCTACTGCGCCCGCCGAACAATTGACATACACATATGAGGTATTTCCGTACTCGAAAGAAATTGGGTTACAAATTTTGTGGGGCTTTTTCTCCTATTACCCCTTGCAAAAATTTAAAAACTGGGTCTACAAGAACATGCCAGTGTAAAAATTTTGATTTTGAATTTTCTCCTTCAATTTGCTGCTATTCCTGTGAAACACCTAAAGGGTTAACACACCTTTTGAATGTCATTTTGAGTACTATGTGGGGTGCAGTTTTTATAATGGGTCATTTATGGGGTATTTCTAAGAAGGCACTTCAAATCCACTTCATACTGAACTGGTCCATGAAAAATTTCGATTTTGAAAATGTTGTGAAAAATTGTAAAATTGCTGCTGAACTTTGAAGCCCTCTGATGTCTTCCAAAAGTAAAAACATGTCAACTTTGAAAAGTCCTGAAAATGACTGTCTGTCATTAGTTCAGATAAAAAAAAAAATGTTCAGTGTCATTGTATGGAATGGAATGCACAACAACGTATACCAAATTGTTCAATGTCAGATTTACCAGACATACCGTTGTTATGGTTGCAATTGTCTGTTTTCAGGAACTTCAGCCTAATGTGTATGGACACCTTTAGACATGCACACTTGGATTGCTAAATCTATATAGGGTGTAAGATAAACCGCTCACATGCTTTCTTATCTTGAGTCAAACAGCAGTCTCTTGCATTACCATCTCCTCCCAAATTAGTCAGATGGGGGTGTGTACTGTTGTCTACGAACATCTAGAATGCTGCTCAATTCTGTTACAACTTTGCATAGATTTTGGAAATGACCTAAATTATGAAATATAAAACTATACATTTTTTTTTATATATTGGTTATACATTCAAATATGTTCTTCCAATAAAGATAAGTCCTTGGCACTGCCACCTTCACATTACACCTATAGTATCATAAAGCTCTTCCTTTCGACAGCTATTGGTACCAGGTCGTGCTGTCTGATAATTTATGAGTAATAAACAGCATAATCCAGCAAGAGAATGACCAGGGCTCTCACCCGATATGATGAACTTCAATCTTCTTTATTCAAAAACGTTGCATACAAAAGTATAAATACAGTGCAGGGTATGGGGAGACAAGCTTGACAGGGGATGTAGATCGGGGTAACGGTGCCGTTTCACACTATGCGCTTCAACTGGCCCACCGGAGGTGGGCCAGTTAAAGTGCATAGCGCGAAACGGCACCAAAGCTGGGCCAGTTGAAGCGTTGAGGCACCGTTGCCCCGATCTACATCCCTCTGTCAGGCTCGTCCACCTGTACCCTGCACTGTGTTTATACTTTTGTATGCAACATTTTTTAATAAAGAAGATTGAAGTTCATCATATCGGGTGTATGACATTTACATATGAGTTGTGTAGCTATAAGGGACAATAGGCTTGCTTCACACCACTACCTTCAATATTGTATACCTAAGCATTCCCGAAAATTCCATTAAAACACAATTTATTTTTGTGCATATACTACCAAAATAGCATATTGTTTGCAATATAAGACTCACTTTATAGCAAGAAAAAAAATAAGCTTAGTAAGTCGGAACAGGAAGCTAAATGTAAAGAACACATCACATTCGGACCCTGGAGACTTTGCTGAGGCCTCTGGAGGCGAATAGTCACTGGGAACCAGATATTAACTAATACCCTAGACCCCCATTACCATAGACCTTTAAGAATCAAGCATGCACCCCTCCTTTACTCTAGACCACCAGGCAGAGAAGAAAACATTAACCCCTCCACTACCGTAGACCACTAATGAAAGAATCATAAAACACTAACCTAGATAATTTAGGAGGCAGGCACTTCTATTATGGTACTATCACTAAGGGAGCTGCCTTCACTCCTTCACTACCCTAGGGAGCTGGCATTTACCCCTAGGCAATCGTAGATGCTGCAGCAACTCCTCCTATGGCATTAGCCCCAAAGGGAAGCTAACATTAACTCTCTCACTACCCTAGACCATCAGGAAATGTGACTTTTTTTTTTACAATTAGATCTTTTTATGCATTTTTAAAAATGACACAATGTGTAAACAAATCCAAACATGGAAACATCCAAAAATCATAAACATCCAAACAAGCGCACAATGAGGTCTGCAAGTACAAAATGCATGGAATAGAATTATGAGCATAGAAAAACAATTATCCCAAAAGATCCTTTATTAGGAAAAGAGCACTGGATACTCTCAAAGGGCAGATACATACACGGACAGCAAGCTGTAAAAAAGGCCCATGAGACAAAAAAAACAGGGTCATGTCTATTATTCTCTTCTCCGTCAATAATCCGATGTTGTAGACTATGTTATCTAGTCACCACATAAAGGAAGGAATATAGCGGGTTTCTGCAGGTTTCTAGCAATAGTCTAGTGGGAAGACCTGGAGCATCTATGCATTAAGGGAATCTGATACTAACACCTTCACTATTTTAGACCATAAGGAGAATTCTGAAATATTTTTTTCTTTTTTCTTTGTCCTGAAGGAATGGACACTTCAATACCTCTAGTGCCTGCAGGTATGAAGATAGTAGAGTGTCTGTGACTGCCCGGAGTTGGGGTATTTATTTTTTTATTTTTTTATCTTGGCAATGTGGAAGTCTACCTACTGGAGCCTATCTACAGGGGTTAACTACCTACTGGGGGCCTATCTACAGAGTAAACCTACCTACTTTGGGGCTTTCTACAGGCAGAAATTACCTACTCATGGCCTTTCCACAGGGGGAATTAACATACTAGGGACCTTTCTACAGGGGGAAACTACATCCTGGGGTCTAAATACAGGGTAAAATTACCTGCTGGGGTCTATCTACAGGGGAAACCTACTGTACCTAGTGGGGGCCTATATACTGGGAAAATTACCTGCTGGGAGCACCTACTGTATATACTGCGGAAATTACATACTGGTGGCACCGATATACTGGGAAAACTACAGACTGGTGGTACCTAGCTAATGGCAGATGCTCAAAAGGAAAAATGGCCGACTCTGAGAAAACGTCACCTGTGAGTCACTGGAGGTAACTGCACTGTAATCACTTATATGGTCTTTATAAACTGTGAAGAGCTGCTATCTAACACTGTGTGGGGAATGTTGGTCTCTGTATACTTTTTTTTTCCTTTATTTAGTAACAGTATGGTGATAATATGTGGTCTTGGTAAGTCAGGAGTATTATCTTTTTTAAACCAGCCTCCTACACCTTCAGAAAAACCTGCATACACCCCTGAATGGTTTTCTTGCTTTTTTTGCAAAAGCTAAAGGTTTTGCCATTGTTTTGGCTTAGGTGCCACAAGAAAAGCATCTGAATGTACCTTTACAGTTCAGCCACCTAACACATTGTCCCCGATTTATCAAAATGTGTGAGAGAAAAACTGGAGTTTTCCCATAACAACCAATCACATCTCAGCTTTCACTTCACCAGAGTAAAGATTAGTAAAGCTGAGCTGTGATTGGTCACTGTGGGCACAATCACTTTAGTTTTTCTGTTACACAAATTAATGAATCAGGGTCATTATGTTGTTTGTTCCTGATCACTTTGGCGGGACCGACTGGCCATCTAATGTGTATAGGGGCCTACCAAGTCTCCTCCGATGGCAGATAAGGATTTCAACTGCCCGATTCTTTTATTCTCTGAGAGATAAGCATCCATCAAATGTGTCTAGCAGCTGCTGTCTCCTCTCTCCCCATTGAAGATCATATTTCCTCTCTCTTTAACTGAGCGTGCATGTGAATGAGGCGATCAGGCAAGATAGATGTCTGCTGAGCGAGCATTTTACTAACAGCTCTTGTGTATGCTCTTTACAGACTGTTTATTGACTGCGAGCGGACTGTATGCAATTCTCTAATGTTTTATGTAAAGCACATATGCCTAACACCTAAACCTATGCACCATTATTGTGTTTTAACCCTTTTTCTTTCTTTCGCTGAATAGACATATAAATAAAACCCTCATAGTTTCATAGTTTTAACTTTCCGTGCGGTAATAATTTACCACCCGGCGCCGATTATGTCATAGACAAACGATATGTCTTTGATTCCTAGCAGACTCCTCTGCTGCAGAGTGTAGAAGCGTTCCTACACGTCCATCCCGTTCCGCGTGTCGTCAGAGTCTGCTATACATATTGTGGCTGTCTGCTGCGGCTGTTTAGGCTGATGAACTCGCCTGAGCTGGTTGAAACCGGTCTGATCCAGTTCCCTCCCACTCGCAGGGGCAGCAGCTGCTCACTCCTTCCTTCTAAACAAAGAAACAGTGACATCGCCAGTGCTTAAACAAATAGCCTGTAATTCACAGTCCGCACACATCCAGCAGACGACAGCTAATTCAGGCTCTGATAGGAATACAATCACCGTGATTGTGGCTTCAGCTCCTACAGGGAATTCTATGCCAGAAAAAGATCTTACTAAGGGTGTGTTCACATCACGATTTGGCCATACTGTTTTGAATCAGTTTTTGTATCTGTAAAAACAGTATACCATTGTATTGCTTATTGACAGCCCATATAAAAACTTACACAAAAAGATGTATCAGGCTGTGTAAGTTATGTACAATGTACAAAAAGCTACGCAACCTGATACATCTCTTTGTGTAAGTACAAAAACTTACACAACCTGATACATCTCTTTGTGTAAGTACAAAAACTTACACAACCTGATACATCTCTTTGTGTAAGTACAAAAACTTACACAACCTGATACATCTCTTTGTGTAAGTACAAATGGCTACACAACCTGATACATCTCTTTGTGTAAGGACAAAATCCTACACAACCTGATATATCTTTTTGTGAAAAAGAAAACTGCACAAAACTGCAGCCTACCATGGTTTAGTATCCGGTTCTGTCCTGTTTTTTTTTTTTTTTTTTTTTTTTTTTTTTTGTGTCCACAAAGGGTTTTGTTTCCTTTATAAAAAAAAAAACGTACAGTACACAGTTTGTATAACATTGTAGTCAATGCAAACTGCGTGAGCACATGACTGCATACAGTTTTGTCAGTTTTTAAGGTATACATTTTTAGGTATATATTTAAAAAAAAGATTCAAAACAGAATGGCAAAATGTGAATGTAGCCTTAAAAACTGAGAAATTATTACCCAATGCGATCATGGACTGACACGTTAGATTATAGGTGCAGAAAGTGGAAGATTTCAACTAGAGATGAGCGAACTTACAGTAAATTCAATTCGTCACAAACTTCTCAGCTCGGCAGTTGATGACTTATCCTGCATAAATTAGTTCAGCTTTCAGGTGCTCCCGTGGGCTGGAAAAGGTGGATACAGTCCTGGGAGACTATTTCCTAGGACTGTATCCACCTTTTCCAGCCCACCGGAGCACCTGAAAGCTGAACTAATTTATGCAGGATAAGTCAGCAACTGCCGAGCCGAGAAGTTTGTGACGAATCGAATTTACAGTAAGTTCGCTCATCTCTAATTTCAACCAAAACAATATGTAAAAAAGTAAAAAGTGAACGATCGTTTTTATCTGAATGGTGACAGAATGTTATTTATGTTTTATATGGGTCCTAGACTGGTTAAATCAGTGGTCTTAAACTGTGGCCCTCCAGATGTTGCAAAACTTCAACTCCCAGCATGCCCGGACAGCCAACGGCTGTCCGGGCATGCTGGGAGTTGAAGTTTTGCAACATCTGGAGGGCCACAGTTTGAGACCACTGGGTTAAATGAGCAATTGTTCTGTAACAGAGTTCGTTTTGTGCCTGCCAAAAAAAGAAGTTAGCCGTGTTTTTAATTTTAGTCAGACAAAAGATCTTTTGTTTGTTCAGAATTTTTTTTTTTTTTTTTGTAGGATTGATTTGATCTCAAAATAGCATTCCCCGAATGTTCTGAGATGTTCATCCAACCCTCCAAGGAAAGAAGGATCAGGCATGTTTGATTTCGAATGCCTGATCCTTTTATCTCCTTTATTCCCATTTAAAACACACAAATGCGTGGCTGAGCCTTCACGTTTAGGGGATAAACAATGGCACGGCTGACAGCTATTGATATGTGTATATATATATATATATATATATATATATATATATAGTCACCTATACAAACAATATGGGACGAATTGTCCGATTCATTAGGCAGTTGTTTACCAGCAGGTTCTTAAACCATAAGCCAACTTTTATCTCATGTATATGGCCACTTTAATCCACTTTTTTTGTGTTTCGTGAAGAATTTTCAGCGATCCTTGCGGTAATGCACATTGCAAATAGGACTGAACATGAATAATCACTCGGAAGTTAGTGAAATGTTAACAATAGTTAAAGCAGCACTCCGGGAATCTTTTTATCCCAATAGTTCTGTATCCATGCTAATAGTTTTCTTAAAGGTGACTTTATTTTGAAATGACCATTCCGATTAGATCTTCTCTTAGCTGACGTGACCCTCATTATGACGGCTCCAACCCCTTTGTGTCTACAGTGTGGACCGGTGGTCAGTTTCTCTATGCATTTCTATGAGACTCACATTGAGCATCTCATTGAAATTTGTAGAGACTGACATTAATGCCAGGAGAGTTCTTCCTTAAATGGAACCTTTGACTTCAATTTCACTGCATGCTGATTAGACCTTATGTTAGCTGATGTGACCCTCATTATGACGGCTCAAACCCCTTTATACCTACAGTGTGGACCGGTGGTCAGTTTCTCTATGCATTTCTATGAGACTCACATTGAGCATCTCTTTGAAATTTGCAGAGACTGACATGAATGCCAGAAGAGTTCTTCCTTAAAGGGAACCTTTCACTCCAATTTTACTGCATTCCGATTAGATCTTCTCTTAGCTGACGTGACCCTCATTATGACGGCTCCAACCCCTTTGTGTCTACAGTGTGGACCGGTGGTCACTTTCTCTATGCATTTCTATGAGACTCACATTGAGCATCTCATTGAAATTTGCAGAGACTGACATGAACGCCAGAAGAGTTCTTCCTTAAAGGGAACCTTTCACTTCAATTTTACTGCACTGGCTGAGTGCAACATAACATAGAGACAGAGGCACTGCTTTCAATAGAGTGTCCCTAATGTTCTGATCTACAGTAGAAGGAGATCCAACACTGGAACGCAGGCGGCATGTGGCCAAAAAAAGAGTGCCCCCTGCCCACCCGCCAATAATTGATAGATATCTCACTATGCACGGTGACAGCAACTATGATTCTCTTCTCTGGCTACACTTTCAGCTTTTAGGTGTGGGTTCTCCTAACATGCAATACATCTCAGTGTAAGGACAGTCTAGAAGATTTATTAAGACGACTCTTTGGGTGGGGCAGAGGAGGAGGTGCAGGTTGTGATCCCAGTCTTATATAGTGAGGGAGTGGCGTTGTGTGTTTTTCTGAGCTGCTCTTTGTGTGCTGCTCATGTCTCCAGATTGGATGGTGGGGGAGGGATAGGCTCGCTGCTCATGTTTCTGCTCGGGGTGGTGGTGAAGTCTGTGATGTGTGTGGGGGAGGGCGGCTTATTTCCTCTCACATGGTTATACAGCTCTCCTGTCTGGGGGAAGGGTGGACTGCGTCCTTGTTCCTGTTAATGATTGTTCTCTGAGGGTGAGGATGATTCTAGAACATTCTGCTCAGTTTTCTAGATCATTTCGATTCTTTGGTAAAAAAAAGAATTCAGATACATTTCTAATTCTATACGATCAACCGATGGCAGTGACTAGAAATAATGGTGGTGTAAAAAAAATGACACTGTGATCTATGTACTGCGCTGTGGCATATGATGGCGATATATAATCATAACTTAATAAATACTATTGCAGTGAAATTTTATGTTGCAGAGAACAAAGAAGCGAAATAGGTTATCCTATGGAGGGTTAACTGAAATCATAAGCTATTATGTAAATGTAGGAGGCAATACCCTGAAACACATTGCCTGCGATGTAATCCGCCACATATGTGTTCTTCCTTTGCAGCACAAGTGAGGTACTTGAGCTTCATAGTAACATGAGCCGCACTAGGGGTCTGTTCACATGTAGTGGTTGTAGCTCCAGAACAGCAGCATTTCCCATTAAATCCATGTGGTTCTTAGCCACATGGAGTGAAGCAGACCTCAAACAGTAGATCCTTAGGCTAGATTCACACTGCGGAATCTCCAATCAGAAAGTTTCCGCCCTGAGATTCCGAGTGCGGCTATGACCGCGTCTTCAATAGACTGCAATAGGTTCCGCGAGTATTTCCGCCAGAAGAATGAACAACGCATTTCTGCCAGTGGAGACAGTGCACTTCCGAGCAGTCCTAGTGCCACCATATTCTGCTGACGTCCGATATCTGTGCAATTTCTGCCAGAAATTACATTCCACAAAAATTAGACTGTGAACATAGCCTTAAAGAGTACCTGTCACTTAAAAATCTTTTGACATGTCCTAGCGACCGTCTCGATCACGTGACACGGAGTTGGGAGAAAACGCTCTTAACACTCGGACCACTCAGACCCCTGTCGATCAAAACTTTTCACATTCTGGCAGTATACAAGTAATCTAATTCACTGTACAAGCACAGTTTAAAGAGGTATTCCCACCAAATGGCGTTGACAGGAAATGTCATCATGTTATGATCAGTATTTAGGGTATGGAGATGCCTGTGTATACAGCTTCCCCATCAGATTTTTTTCTAAGCACAGGGCCCTCGAGCTATACAGCTGGGCAGGGGGCTGCAAATAATATATTCAAATGAATAGGGCAGGCTGCACTGCAGGGGGCAGTGAAAAAAATCCAACAGGGGATATAACACTCCATCAGCATGTCCTGATCATTCATTCAGTATCAACCCCCCTCCCTTTATTCTTATAGTTGGTGGGGGGTCCCAAAGGTCAGACCCCCACTGATCATGAAGTGACAGCCGATCCAAATAATATCAAGTTACTTTAGGAGTTAGGAAAAACCCCTTTAAGCTATTGTGTAATATATGTCTTTGTCATTTTCAAGATCTCTGCTTGCTGTCAGTGAATGGAAAGATTCTTTGTGAAAACAGGAACAGGTTACAACAAAAGTCCGCCCTGTACTGTAATAAATGACACATGATTAAAACTAAATAATAATAATGTAATGACAGATTCCATTTTATTTCTTCTATGTCTGGGACACACGGCACTGTTCATCCAGTTCTCCCTGGTACATTAGTGCAATGGCAGGAAGCCCGGAATGACAACACTGTTAAAACAGCTGTGAGAGGCCGAGTAACAGGAGGAAGGGAGGAGAGAAGAAATTTAACTCTGCGCGATGGAGCACTGGTGACAACACTATAGGCCAGCATGTCCCAAGCAGGGTGCCTCCTGTCATTGCAGAACTACAACTCCCAGCATGCAGGGAGTTGTAGTTGTGCAACCTTTGGAGGCACCATGTGTGGAAAACACTGCTATAGGCACTCACAGGGGCAACAACTTCTGGAAATGTTGTTTATTAAACCAAATTAACTAAAAATATCACATTGCAGAATATCAAAAACTTCACCTATTTGAACATTTTTAATTCAAGTAAAGATAAAAAAAAATAAATGAAAAAACAAAAGACCTGTCCGGGCCTGTAGGAGCAGAGTCTTCAATGAAAAATATTCTATTAGTCATCACCCGTCAGCCTTTTACCTGGTGCCGCCTGATGCCTATTACTCTCTGTAATGCCTCTGCCTGTTCTGCAACAATAAACAACAGAAATATATAGGTTGTAAGTGCTGTAAGGAAAGGCGTAAATACCGAAGAATGAGGCTGACACTATGAACCCCTCATGTCCTCCGGGCTGTATTACTATGATTATGCTGATAGGGGGCGCTGTGTTTTTGCCCCTACAGGAAGCATGTAGAGATGTGTGCCCCATATGTACGTGTTGTACGTACATAATACCATAAACTTTCCTATGACTACGTCGTGTGCTGGGGAGGGATAGCTTCTTCTCCATGTCATTTGTAAGGGTGTGGCAGAGCGGCCATGCTGCACATCTCTTTTTGTGGGTCATAGGGTGTTTGTATGTCTTGTGTGCTGTGGGGGAGGAGGAGGCCTGTGCTGGGGGAGGAGGAGGCCTGTGCTGGGGCCGCTGATGTCCATGTGCAGGTTGTGATCCCAGTCTTATATAGTGAGGGAGTGGCGTCATGTGTGTTTTTCTGAGCTGCTCTTTGTGTGCTGCTCATGTCTCCAGATTGGATGGTGGGGGAGGGATAGGCTCGCTGCTCATGTTTCTGCTCGGGGTGGTGGTGGAGTCTGTGATGTGTGTGGGGGAGGGCGGCTTATTTCCTCTCACATGGTTATACAGCTCTTCTGTCTGGGGGAAGGGTGGACTGTGTCCTTGTTCCTGGTAATGATTGTTCTCTGAGGGCGAGGATGATTCTAGATCATTCTGCTCGGTGTTCTGGATTATTCTGATTCATTCTTAATAATCCAGTATGACACATGTTGCGCAGGATTCACTACATGATTCAGATACATTTCTATTTGAAGGCGATCAGTAGATCAGCAGATGGCAGTGACTACAAATAATAGTGATTCACAATGACAGTATTATCTATGTAAAGCGCTGCAGCATATGATGGCGCTATATATAGAGTGAACAACATAGAAAAATAAGTTATTCTATTAAGCATTTACATGAAACAAACCGCACCTCAGCAGACCGTAAATAAAACCTACGTTTCTTAAGAAGTCTTGAGGGAATAGATTTGCTGCTTAAGGGTACGTTCACACAAGCGGATCCCCAACGCGTATTACGCTGCGGATCCGCCGCTGAAGGACCGCTGTATGCTGCCTTTACAGGTGCCTGCTCGGAGTGGCAATAAGCCGCTACAAGCAGACACACTGAAGCGATGTGTGAGGCACTGCGCATGCACGGTGTACTCGCACACATCGCGGCCGCTCCCCCTGCTCTATGAGCTAGGACAAGAGCTGCCGCCATGTGTGAGTATACTGCGCATGTGCACGGCAACTCGCACATCACAGTGTGTCTGCTTTTAGCGGCGGATTACCGCTCCGAGCAGGCACCTGTAAAGGCAGCATACAGCGGTCCTTCAGCGGCAGAACCGCAGCATAATACACTCTGGGGATCCGCTCGTGTGAACGTACCCTAAGGCGTGAACTATATTTTACATCATTGCTGAGGTTTTCCCAAAAAAAAAAAATTCAATTGCAGTTATTATTATGTTATAATATTAGTATATTAATAGGTTATTCAAGTATTACTGTTATCATACACAATATCATTCATAGCATTTTTACTCAATTAATTTCAGATAACTGAGCTGACGCATTTCAGGCATTTAGCAGTTAATTGCTATAAAGATGGAAGTTTTCTTTCTCTTCTTGAAAAGCGCCCTCTGGTGGCAGAGTGGAAGAAGTGAGCATTTTTGGAGCCATTTTGTAATAGGAAAAAGCCAGCAGAGAGCTCAGACTAACTGTCCAGAAAAGGAGGTTGATACTTAGAAAGGCATGTTATGTAAATTAGAAGCACATTGGTGCAGATGGTTTAGAGATATGCTATTATAAGGATGCTCTCAGCATAGCTGAGCTTTTCTTTTTTTTTTTTTTTTTATCTGGTCTTGTGTGTACTATGCATTTCCAAAGTAATCATACCCTTAACGTTTTTAGCATTTTGTTATGTTGTAGCTTTTTGCTAAAAATAGAAAAAAATTTGTTTTCCCCATCATTCTCGATTCAATGGCTAATGATAAGAATGAAAACAGAATTTATAAAAAGGGAAAAAATTTAATGCATGGACACAAGTATTCAGACCCTTTACTATGACACTTGAAATTTAGCTCTGGCTCCTCCCATTTCTCTTAATCATCTCTGAGATGTTTTCACACCTTAATTGGAGTCACCTGTGGTAAATTTGGATGACTGGACAGGATTCTGACAATACATATCAGAAGCCAAGCACTGAGGTGGAAAATTTGCCTGTAGAGTTTAGAGAAAGGATTGTGTGAAAGCACAAATCTGAAGAAGGGTACAACATTTGCTCTTGTGCTCAAAGTTTCCAAGAGCATATTGGCTTCTGTGGTGTCCCAGTGCAGGACCTGGTCCTGTCCCTTGTCTAAGGTCCCCGCAGCTACAGTCCCTCCATGTCTATAGGGCTCTCCTGTAGGGCTTACCCCTAGTCGTCTTAAGTAGAGTGTGTACATATTAATTTAATGTATAGAAAATATATGTATAGGACCTTAGTGGTCACGTGATACACAGTTGTAATGTATAAAATGCTTAAAGAGGCACTGTCATTGTTAAAAACTTTTCATATATTGCAGGACTCATTATAATATGACATTTCACAATATACACCTGTTAAAAAAAAATGTACATTTTCACCTGAAATTCAAGCTCATCACTAGGGGTCGCCTGTCTTTTAGCCAGACAGACTAGTCTAGGTTTTACAGCATACTGGATACCGGTCGTAAAGCATACCGGTATCCAGTATAGGAGATTTCTATTGAGTGTATGCAAAACTACAGTAGTTTTACAACAGCTGGAGGCAACACTGCTCTAACACAGTTATTTAGAAACATTGTAGCTTCAGTTGTTACTAAACTACAACTCCCAGCATGTTGAAATAGTCAAAGCTTTCTGGGACTCCTGAAAGAAGTTGATCAGACATTCAGGAGTCTGTGAAAGATGACACACATAGTGACAGCTGTGCTGATTAGCATCCAGCTTTACTAGGAGAAGATAAAAATGCTGTACTTTTATCTAAAAAATACAGATATATAAATATACAGATCTATTCTTATATTTATAAATTTTATCCTGTTATGAATTCACCATAATGTCTTCTGATTACTGCAGGCATGCTCCAACACATGACACAGCATAAAACCAGAGAGGAAAGGGTTACAGAGTAGAGAGTACTGATTTGCTGACTGCCCAGGCTTGCTCCTGTGAGGGAGACAGACTGACACGCCCCCTCCAGCCTGCACAATGAAAAAGTAACTCACCAGCAGATAAATGCTTATATCTCTGGATATATAGGTCCGAGACACATAAAAATTATATGCACATGATCAGGATTGGGTCCTGGGTAACATATCACTTTTTTTTATAATTTTTAAATTTTTTACACTATGACAGGTACGCTTTAAGGACCTTTGGAGGTCTTTTGATGTACACAGAGTTCACTGGGTTCATAACTTACAGGTTTGCTGACCAATGAGCTTAGTCCAGCCCCTGGACTGTAGTCAATCAATTTGCTCTCTTGCACTCTTGGTCTCTTATCTCCTGGACACTAAAGAAGCACAAACATCTCATCAGCATCATCAGTTCATCCAGGCCCAAAGCCTAAGAACCTGCAGCCACAAAATGTGAGTTACTCAAAGCTCAAACTACTGAATCCTGTGTGATTACTATCAGTTAAAATATTCTAAAATAGTAGCACAATGGCTAGCATCAAAGGCTCATTGCTTCCAAGTCCCAGCAAACCTGTGAGTAACCTGTATCCCGGTTCACTCTTGAAAAGACTGTTATGTTCAATACCGTTGCATAAAATCTGCAAGTAAAGTTTCTTCAGTTTACTTCATAAAATCTGCTGTGGACATTACGTTATTTCTGATGCTTGAGAAGACATGAAAAAGAGTAACTAAGCACCTCCTAGCTCACCCTAGATATGCTCCAGACCACTGGCGCTGACCACAGGCAGCAAGGAAGCTCTTAAATAAAAGCCTGATCCGAGGTGCCAGCAAAGCACAAGAAATAGTCCAGTATATAACACAGTGGAGAGATGAAGCAGCACTCACGGATACTTGCAGGAAGCTTTAGAGCACATACAGAAGGGTATCAGACAACTGGAGCGTTCACTGGTAAGAGAGACACAGTGTTTCACCGGGGCTTCATCCGGCTCTCATCCGGAGAGCCGGATGAAGCCCCAGTGAAACACTGTGTCGCTCTTACCACTGAACGCACCAGTCGTCTGATACTCTTCTGTATGTGCTCTTTGCATTAACCCCTTAAGGACCAAGGACGTACCGGTACGTCCTGAGTTCTTTCCCTTTCTATAACACGGGGCTATGAAGTGGCCCGCATCATAGCGGGTCGGGCCCAGCCTCTAACAATGGCCGGGACCCGTGGTTAATAGTCCACGGCAATGATCGCTGTGCCGCGGGCTATTAACCCTTTAGACGCGGCGTTCAAAGTTGAACGCCGCTTCTAAAGTGAAAGTAAATCATTGCCGGTTAGCTCAGGGGGCTGTTCGGGATGTCTGTGGCGGAATCACGGCATCCCGAACAGCTGTTAGACACGAGGAGGGTGTCCTAACTTGCCTCCTGGTGTCCGATCGCCGAATGACTGCTCAGTGCCTGAGATCCAGGCATGAGCAGCCAAGCGGCAGAATCATTGATCACTGGTTTACTATGAGAAACCAGTGGTCAGTGTAAAAGATCAGTGTGTGCAGTGTTATAGCCCCCTATGGGAGCTATAACACTGCAAAAAAAAAAAGTGAAAAAAAGTGAATAAAGATCATTTAACACCTCCCCTAATAAAAGTTTGAATCACCCCCTTTTCCCATTTAAAAAAAAAAAAAAACTGTGTAAATAAAAATAAACATATTTGGTATCGCCGCCTGCGGAAATGTCCGAATTATAAAAATATATCATTAATTAAACCACACGGTGTATTTTTGGTCACTTTTTTTTGGTCATTAATTAAACCAAAATAGTGTATTTTTGGTCACTTTTCATATCATGAAAAA
Source organism: Hyla sarda (assembly GCF_029499605.1). Taxonomy (NCBI): domain Eukaryota; kingdom Metazoa; phylum Chordata; class Amphibia; order Anura; family Hylidae; genus Hyla; species Hyla sarda. The sequence goes on from NC_079194.1 coordinate 55,031,265, forward strand.
ATGTATAAACAGCAATCAACAAGTCCGATCAATACAAAAATGGTACCGCTAAAAACTTCAGATCACGGCGCAAAAAATTAGCCCTCATACTGCCCCATATGCGGAAAAATAAAAAAGTTATAGGGGTCAGAAGATGAAAATTCTAAACGTTTAAATTTTCCTGCATGTAGTTATGATTTTTTTCAGAAGTACGACAAAATCAAACCTATACAAGTAGGGTATCATTTTAATCATGTGGACCTACATAATAAAGAGAATGTGTCATTTTTACTGAAAAATGTACTGCGTAGAAACAGAAGCCCCCAAAAGTTACAAAATGGCGTTTATTTTTTATTTATTTTTATCTCACAATGATTTTTATTTCCGTTTCGCCGTAGATTTTTGGGTAAAATGACTGATGTTGTTACAAAGTAGAATTGGTGGCGCAACAAATAAGCCATCATATGGATTTTTAGGGGCAAAATTGAAAGAGTTATGATTTTTTTAAGTAAGGAGGAAAAAAGGAAAGTGCAAAAACGGAAAAACCCCTGGTCCTTAAGGGGTTAAAGCTTCCTGCAAGTATCCGTAAGTGCTGCTTCATCTCTCCACTGTGTTACATTCCTTTATTTCTCCCTGCCGTTTGTGGGATGGTTGGCGGTAGGAACATTACTATTGAGGAAACTCACCCTGGCGTCACGACATTCAGGCATTAATACCATCAGACCCTACACTATTACCGCAACACCCTAGACACCATTACTCTCCCGGCACTACAACTCCATAATTCTTAAATGGAAAAGTTTGGAGTAACCAAGACTCTCCTTACAGCTGTCTGGCTGGCCCAGCAAACTTATAATTAGGGAAAAGGACCTTGATAAGAGAGGTGACCAAGAATCCAATAGTCACACTGGCTTAGCTCCAAGAATGCTGTGTGCAGATAGGACAAACCTCTAGAAGGTCATACATCCCTGCAGCTCTCTGCCAATCTGGGTTTCAAGGAAAAGTGACCAGAAAGAAGCTTCTTTTCAGTAAAATATGAACGCGACCTGGAGTTTGGAAAAAAAAAACAAAGCATTTAAATGTCTCTTAGACTGTGAGAAACAAGATTCTATGGTCTAGTGAAACCAAGATTGAACTTCTTAGCCTCAATTCTAAGCATTATGAGGGAGATTTATCAAAACCTGTGCAAAGGAAAAGCTGCTGAGTTGCCCATAGCAACCAATCAGATCACTTATTTCATTTTGCAGAGTCCTTGTTAAAAATGAAAGAAGCTAGCTGATTGGTTGCTATGGGCAACTGGGCAACTTTTCCTCTGGACAGATTCTGATAAATCTCATATGTCTGGAGGAAATCGGGCAATGCACCTCACCTGCCCAATACTAACACTACAGTGAGGCATAGTGGTGGTACCATCATGCTGTGGGGATGTGTTTATCAGCGGTTGTGACAGGGAGACTGGTCATGGCTGAGGGAACACTGAATAAAGCAAAGTACATAGATATTCTTAAAAAACATCTGATCTAGAGCGCTCTGGACCTCAGACTGGTCTAAAGGTTCACATTCCAACAAGACAATGACCCTAAACACACAGCCAAGACAACACCGAAGTGGCTTAGGGACAACTCTGAATCTTCTTGAGTGGCCCAGCCAGAGCCCTGACTTGATCCCAATTGAACATCGCTGGAGAAACCTGAAAATGGCTTCCACCGACTGACCCTCCCACCCAACCCAGCTTGAGAGAATCTTGAGATAAGAATAGCAGAAAATCCCCAACTACAAGTGTACAAACCTTGTGTTCTCATCCCCAAGAAGATTGGAGGCTGTTGTCACTGCCAAAGGGGTTTTAAGTACTGAGTAAAGGGTATGAATACTTATGTCAATGCAATAGCTATACATCCTTATTCTTATTAAGTATTGGGGAGATTTATCAAAGTTGCTGAGTTGCCCATAGCAACCAGATTGCTTCTTTCAGTTTTGAAAAGGCTTCTGAAAAATGAAAGAAGCGATCTGATTGGTTGCTATGGGCAACTCAGCAACTTTTCCTCTGGACTGGTTTTGATAAATCTCCCCCTTTGAGTTCAGAATGATGGGGAAAACATGAGCTTCCATTTATTTTAGTACAAGGCCTCAGCATAATGAAATGTGGGTCAAAATTTTTTTTTAATGCATTGTCACATTTTTTCACATTTTATGTTGCAGCCTTGTACTAAAATATTCTGCAGACAATCCCCCAAAATGAGAATTCCCCCAACCAATCGTGTTATTCTGTATTTCCTGGCATATGATAACCCGTATTATTTCTCAGTAATCATAGGATTGCAGTCTCAGTGTTATGTAAATGTATTAAAATGCATTCAATAAAAATTATTGGATTAAAGTAAAGGTGGGGTTAAAATCCTAGTGTGTAACAAAAACAAAAAAAACAAAAAAATAAAAAAGTGCACAGGCCTGTGCGCCGCCATCTGGCATCATATTCTCCAGCAGTGCTTCTCATGGAAAATGCCTACATGGCACAGCGCGCAATGGAATCAACCACAGTTTTATTTCTCACAAACTTCTTGTAAAATATATACAGCTTATCTTACAGATCTCCCTCGAAAAGATCCTCTCTGCCTGTGTCCCCATGAAAACACTTACTAGCTCTGTGCTTGGTAACTCTCTGTAATGATAGTGTGGTGCGCCACAGGTGTAAAGAAGAGGCGTATGGGGCAGATGAAGCCCAGGGGCAGATGGGCCGTGTTCGTTAAATGTTCGTGACGCCAGGGCGCGGTTTTCCCAAAGAACCACCCGAAGGTGGCTCCGCTATCCCTAGGTTAGGCAAGGTAATAATAGTCCAAGACCAGGTTAGGAGAAAAAAGGAAGGAAAAAAAAAAGGAAAGTGGGGTGGCTCAACCTAATCAAATGGGGTGCTACTCAGTGATGAAAGAACCACAATGTAAATAGTAAGAGAAATACATCACTGAAAAGCAGCAGCACACCCGGCAATACCAATTGAAATTAATTTATTAGTACACTTCAGTACAAAAGACAAATTGCACATACAGGGTTAAACAAATATTAAGCACACACATTAAAAACCATTAAAAACCTGGCTGAAGGCCAGTGCACAATTAATGGGAGGGGCCATGAACCCCCTCACCTATATAGACACCCGTCCTCTGTGGTCAAATAAATAGCAAGTCAGAGCCTAGCATATAACAAATAAATATCACTGTATGGGCAAGGTGACCAATGCTAAACAAATGATATAAAATGATTTATATATTAAACACACATGACCATACAGATATGAAAAGACATGATGAAAATAGTCAATGTGGAAAAACCAAGCCAGGGCAACACCTATACTTGCATGTCCTGAATGTAATGGCAGAAACTAGCTTCCCAGACCAAATGAGTGATGGAGGACGGGGTCACAAGAACCCCACGTGTTCCGTTGCCTGAAAGTGGCAACTTCCTCAGGGGACCAAGACCAGGTTAGGGTTAACGGTAGCTTTACTGAGGTAGACAGATGTAACAGTCTTTACAGCAGGGCCAGGATCCCAGAGAGGTGGCTAGTAACATGGAGGGGACCTTGCAGCTTGCAGGGACTTGCAGTGACTTGACAGACTTTAGGACAGCCACGCTGATTATGATAGACTTCACTTGACTAAGAAAAGTGACAGCATACAGAGATGACTTGACTTACTGACATGTGGCTGTAGGTTAGACTTGAGGCCTCCAGGTGTGCTAGATACTGGATCTGAGATGTCTGGACTGAACTTGACCTCAGCAGAAAGAGATTATAGTACCGTCCCCTCTTATAAAGGGGGGCTGAGCAAGGAGCCCATAGGTCAAGCTGCAGGTCACTTGGTTAGCTGGTGCTCTCTGGGTAACAAAACATGTGAATTGAGCATGTGACAACAGTATCATGTCACTAACTCAAAGGTCCTCAAAGGTCCTTTATACATATCACATATAAGACTATGGGGGAGACACTGCAGTAGAGCCCCTAGGACACAGAGGGACTCAACCTGACAGGGCCTAAATACTGTACGGGACTATATCCTGTACTGGGACATCATAAACCCCTCCCCCCTACTTAACAGAAATCGCCCTCGACAAAAGTCCTGTTGGGCTTGAGGATCGAAGCGGCCTAGGGGCCGAATGCAGTGCTGGGGCATTGTATCCCAATGTCCATTTCCAGGCTGTTGTTTAACGAAAACTGATAATGCAATAGAGTCTTTGTATAAATGTCCATACATGCTCTGGTAGATTTTCTGCATTCAACGGAGAATAACAACATACCTATGACTATGGTATAACACGACTTATGGACTATGACCATGTATACTGTCACGATTCGGCTGGCTGGAGGTGGATCCTCTGTGCCAGAGAGGGATTGGCGTGGACCGTGTTGGTGGACCGGTTCTAAGTTGCTACTGGTATTCACCAGAGCCCGCCGCAAAGCGGGATGGTCTTGCAGCGGCGGTAGCAACCAGGTCGTATCCACCAGCAATGGCTCAACCTCTCTGACTGCTGAAGATAAGCGCGGTACAAGGGAGTAGACAAGAGCAGGGTCGGACATAGCAGAAGGTCAGGGCAGGCAGCAAGGATCGTAGTCAGGGGCAACGGCAGGAGGTCTGGAACACAGGCTAGGAACACACAAGGAAACACTTTCACTGGCACAATGGCAACAAGATCCGGCGAGGGAGTGCAGGGGAAGTGAGGTATAAGTAGGGAGTGCACAGGTGAACACACTGATTAGGCCTGCTGCGCCAATCAGTGGCGCAGTGGCCCTTTAAATTGCAGAGACCCGGCGCGCGCGCGCGCCCTAAGGAGCTAGGCCGCGCGCGCCGGGACAAGACAGACGGGGAACGGGTCAGGTACGGGAGCCGGGATGCGCATCCCGGCTGGGAGTGATATTGCAGCGCACCCGGTCAGCAGGTCTGACCGGGGCGCTGCGAATGAGAGGATGCTGCGAGCACTCCGGGGAGGAGCGGGGACCCAGAGCGCTCGGCGTAACAGTACCCCCCCCCCTTGGGTCTCCCCCTCTTCTTGGAGCCTGAGAACCTGAGGATAAGACTTTTGTCTAGGATGTTGTCCTCAGGTTCCCCGGATCTCTCCTCTGGGCCACAGCCTTCCCAATCCACCAAAAAAAATCTTTTACCTCTGACAATCTTGGAGGCCAGAATCTCCTTCACAGAGAAGACGTCAGACGAACCGGAAACAGGAGTGGGAGAAACAACTTTGGGAGAGAAGCGGTTAAGGATGAGTGGTTTAAGGAGAGAGACATGGAAGGCATTGGGAATACGGAGAGAAGGAGAAAGAAGGAGTTTGTAAGAGACAAGGTTAATCTGGCACAAGATTTTGAAAGGACCAAGATAGCGTGGTCCCAGTTTGTAACTGGGGACACGAAAGCGGATATACTTAGCGTAGAGCCATACCTTGTCTCCGGGAGCAAAAATGGGGGGAGTTCTTTTTTTATCAGCAAATTCTTTCATCCGGGATGAAGCCTGTAAAAGAGAATTTTGGGTTTCTTTCCATACGGTGGAAAGATCACGAGTCACCTCATCCACAGCGGGCAAACCAGAGGGCAAGGGAGTAGGGAGGGGAGGAAGAGGATGACGGCCGTACACCACGAAAAATGGGGATTTAGCAGAAGATTCGGAGACTCTTAAGTTGTCTGAGAATTCGGCCCATGGTAGAAGATCTGCCCAGTCATCCTGGCGGGAGGAAACAAAATGCCGTAAATAGTCACCCAGGACCTGATTAATTCTTTCTACTTGCCCATTGGATTGGGGATGATAAGAAGAAGAGAAGTTTAATTTGATCTTGAGCTGTTTACAGAGGGCCCTCCAGAATTTAGACACGAATTGGACGCCTCTATCCGAGACGATATGCGTGGGCAAACCGTGAAGGCGAAAAATGTGTACAAAAAATTGCTTTGCCAACTGAGGCGCTAAAGGAAGACCAGGAAGAGGAATAAAATGTGCCATCTTGGAAAATCGATCAACGACCACCCAAACAACTATGTTGCCACGGGATGAGGGAAAGTCCGTAATAAAGTCCATACCAATCTGTGACCAAGGCTGTTCAGGTACAGGCAGAGGATGATGGAGACCAGCAGGCTTCTGGCGAGGAGTCTTATCCCGGGCACAGACAGTACAGGCCCGCACGAAATCAACAACATCAGTCTCCAGAGTCGGCCACCAATAAAATCGAGAGATGAGTTGAAAGGATTTTTTGATGCCCGCATGGCCTGCGAGGTGGGAGGAGTGTCCCCATTTGAGAATCCCGAGACGCTGGCGTGGAGAAACGAAGGTCTTCCCTGGAGGAGTTTGCCTGATGGAAGCTGGAGAAGTGGAGATCAGACAGTCCGGAGGAATGATGTGTTGCGGAGAGACCTCTACTTCAGAGGCATCAGAAGAACGAGAGAGGGCATCGGCCCTAATGTTCTTGTCAGCAGGGCGAAAATGGATTTCAAAGTTAAAACGGGCAAAGAACAACGACCACCTAGCCTGGCGAGGGTTCAGACGTTGGGCAGACTGGAGATAGGAGAGATTCTTGTGATCAGTGTATATAATAACTGGATATTTTGATCCCTCCAGCAGGTGCCTCCATTCCTCAAGCGCCAATTTAATGGCCAGTAGTTCTCGATCACCAATGGAGTAGTTTTTCTCCACCGGAGAGAAGGTCCTAGAAAAAAACCCACAAGTAACAGCATGCCCGGAAGAATTTTTTTGTAGAAGGACAGCTCCAGCTCCCACAGAGGAGGCATCTACCTCCAATAGAAAGGGTTTAGATGGGTCAGGTCTGGAGAGCACGGGAGCAGAAGAAAAGGCAGACTTGAGATGTTTAAATGCGTCTTCCGCTTGGGGAGACCAGGACTTAGGATTGGCATTTTTCTTGGTTAAAGCCACGATAGGGGCCACAATAGTGGAGAAGTGTGGAATGAATTGTCTGTAATAATTGGCGAACCCCAAAAAACATTGGATAGCACGGAGTCCGGAGGGGCGTGGCCAATCTAACACGGCAGATAGTTTATCTGGGTCCATTTGAAGTCCCTGGCAAGAGACCAAGTATCCTAGGAAAGGAAGAGATTGACATTCAAAGAGACATTTCTCCATTTTGGCATAAAGTTGATTGTCCCGAAGTCTCTGAAGAACCATGCGGACATGCTGGCGGTGTTCTTCTAAGTTGTCAGAAAAAATCAGAATATCGTCCAGGTAAACCACAACACAGGTATATAGGAGATCACGAAAAATTTCATTAACAAAGTCTTGGAAGACGGCAGGGGCGTTGCACAGGCCAAAGAGCATGACCAGATACTCAAAGTGTCCATCTCTGGTGTTAAATGCAGTCTTCCATTCGTCCCCCTCCCTGATGCGGATGAGATTATAAGCACCTCTTAAGTCCAGTTTGGTAAAGATGTGGGCGCCTTGTAGGCGATCAAAGAGTTCCGAGATAAGAGGTAAGGGGTAGCGTTTTTTTACCGTGATTTTATTAAGTCCGCGGTAATCAATGCAAGGGCGTAGGGAGCCATCTTTTTTGGACACAAAAAAAAATCCAGCTCCGGCAGGAGAGGAGGACTTGCGGATAAACCCCTTTTTTAAATTCTCCTGGATGTACTCCGACATGGCTTGGGTCTCTGGAGCAGACAGAGGATAGATTCTGCCCCGGGGTGGAGTAGTACCCGGGAGGAGGTCAATAGGACAGTCATAAGGCCTGTGAGGAGGTAAAGTCTCTGCTTGCTTTTTGCAAAAAACATCAGCATAGTCCAGATAAGCCTTAGGAAGACCAGATACCGGGGGAACCACAGGGTCACGACTGTGAGTACTGGGAACCGGTTTAAGACAGTCCTTGTGACAAGAAGTACCCCAGTTCTTGATTTCTCCTGTGGACCAATCAAGGGTTGGGGAATGGCGTTGAAGCCACGGTAATCCAAGAAGAATTTCTGAAGTGCAGTTAGAGAGGACCAAAAATTCAATTTTTTCGTGATGGGGTCCGATGCACATTAGGAGAGGTTCCGTGCAGTAACGCACGGTACAGTCCAATCTTTCATTGTTAACAGAATTGATGTAGAGGGGTCTGGCGAGACTGGTCAGCGGGATGTTGAACCTGTTGATGAGAGAGGCCAAAATAAAATTTCCTGCAGATCCGGAATCCAAGAAGGCCATAGCAGAGAAGGAGAAGGTAGAAGAAGATATCCGCACAGGCACAGTAAGGCGTGGAGAAGCAGAGTTCACATCAAGGGCTGTCTCACCTTTGTGCGGAGTCAGCGTACGTCTTTCCAGGCGGGGAGGACGGATAGGACAATCCTTCAAGAAATGTTCGGTACCGGCACAGTACAGGCAAAGATTCTCCATGCGGCGTTGTGTCCTCTCTTGAGGTGTCAAGCGAGACCGGTCAACTTGCATAGCCTCCACGGCGGGAGGCACAGGAACGGATTGCAGAGGACCAGAGGAGAGTGGAGAGAAACCGCCTCGTGCGAACAAAGTCCATATCCTGGCGGAGCTCCTGACGCCTTTCGGAAAAACGCATGTCAATGCGGGTGGCAAGATAAATAAGTTCATGCAGGTTAGCAGGAATTTCTCGTGCGGCCAGCACATCTTTAATGTTACTGGATAGGCCTTTTTTAAAGGTCGCGCAGAGGGCCTCGTTATTCCAGGATAATTCGGAGGCAAGAGTACGGAATTGGATGGCGTACTCGCCAACAGAAGAATTACCCTGGACCAGGTTCAGCAGGGCAGTCTCAGCAGAAGAGGCTCGGGCAGGTTCCTCAAAGACACTTCGAATCTCCGTGAAGAAGGAGTGTACAGAGGCAGTGACAGGGTCATTGCGGTCCCAGAGCGGTGTGGCCCATGACAGAGCTTTCCCAGACAGAAGGCTGACTACGAAAACCACCTTAGACCTTTCAGTAGGAAACTGGTCCGACATCATCTCCAAGTGCAGGGAACATTGCGAAAGAAAGCCACGGCAAAACTTAGAGTCCCCATCAAATTTATCCGGCAAGGATAATCGAAGGCTGGAAGCGGCCACTCGCTGCGGAGGAGGTGCAGGAGCTGGCGGAGGAGAAGATTGCTGGAGCTGTGGTAATAGCTGTGTTACGCCTAGCGCTCCGGGTCCCCGCTCCTCCCCGGAGCGCTCACGGCGTCTTTCTCCCTGCAGCGCCCCGGTCAGTCCCGCTGACCGGGAGCGCTGCACTGTCTTGGCCGTTGGGGATGCGATTCGCACAGCGGGACGCGCCCGCTCGCGAATCGCATCCCAGGTCACTTACCCGTCCCGGTCCCCTGCTGTCATGTGCTGGCGCGCGCGGCTCCGCTCTCTAGGGCGCGCGCGCGCCAGCTCTCTGAGACTTAAAGGGCCAGTGCACCAATGATTGGTGCCTGGCCCAATTAGCTTAATTGGTTCCCACCTGTTCCCTGGCTATATCTAGTCTCCTCCCTTGCACTCCCTGGCCGGATTCTGTTGCCTTGTGCCAGTGAAAGCGTTTAGTGTGTCCAAAGCCTGTGTATCTGAACTTCTGCTACCCATCCTGACTACGAATCTTGCCGCCTGCCCCCGACCTTCTGCTACGTCTGACCTTGCCTCTGCCTAGTCCTTCTGTCCCACGCCTTCTCAGCAGTCAGCGAGGTAGAGCCGTTGCTAGTGGATACGACCTGGTTGCTACTGCCGCAGCAAGACCATCCCGCTTTGCGGCGGGCTCTGGTGAAAACCAGTAGCTTCTTAGAACCGGTCCACTAGCACGGTCCACGCCAATCCCTCGCTGACACAGAGGATCCACTACCTGGAAGCCGAATCGTGACAGTAGATCCGGCCATGGATCCCGCTGAGGTGCCGCTGCCAAGTCTCGCTGATCTTCCCACGGTGGTCGCTCAGCAATCGCAGCAGATTGCCCAACAAGGACAGCAGCTGTCGCAGTTGACCGCCATGTTACAGCAACTTCTACAGCAGCAACCATCTCCTCCGCCAGCTCCTGCACCTCCTCCGCAGCGAGTGGCCGCTCCTAGCCTCCGCTTGTCCCTGCCGGACAAATTTGATGGGGACTCCAGACTCTGCCGTGGATTTTTGTTTCAGTGTTCCCTGCATATGGAGATGATGTCGGACTTGTTTCCTTCAGAACGGTCTAAGGTGGCGTTCGTAGTAAGCCTTCTTTCAGGAAAGGCCTTGTCTTGGGCCACACCGCTCTGGGACCGCAATGATCCTGCCACAGCCACAGTCCAGGCCTTCTTCACTGAACTCCGGAGTGTCTTCGAGGAGCCAGCCCGAGCTTCTTCTGCCGAGACTGCCCTGTTGAACCTGGTCCAGGGTAATTCTTCCGTTGGCGAGTATGCCGTACAATTCCGTACTCTTGCTTCAGAATTATCCTGGAATAACGAGGCTCTCTGCGCGACCTTTAAAAAAGGCCTATCCAGTCGCATCAAGGATGTGCTGGCCGCACGAGAGATTCCTGCCAATCTGCAAGAACTCATCCATCTAGCTACCCGCATTGACATGCGTTTTTCTGAGCGACACCAAGAGCTCCGCCAGGAAAAAGACTTAGATCTCTGGGCACCTCTCCCACAGTATCCGTTGCAATCTACGCCTGGGCCTCCCGCCGAGGAGGCCATGCAAGTGGATAAGTCTCGCCTGACCCAGGAAGAGAGGAATCGCCGCAGGGAAGAAAATCTCTGTCTTTACTGTGCCAGTACCGAGCATTTCTTGGTGGATTGTCCTATCCGTCCTCCACGCCTGGGAAACGCACGCACGCACCCAGCTCACGTGGGTGTGGCGTCTCTTGGTTCCAAGTCTGCTCCTCCACGTCTCACGGTACCCGTGCGGATTTCTTCTTCAGCCAGCTCCTCCCTCTCAGCCGTGGCCTGCTTGGACTCCGGTGCCTCAGGAAATTTTATTTTGGAGTCGTTTGTTAATAAATTCAGCATCCCGGTGACCCGTCTCGTCAAGCCGCTCTACATTTCCGCGGTCAACGGAGCCAGATTGGACTGCACCGTGCGTTACCGCACAGAGCCCCTCCTCATGTCTATTGGACCCCACCTTGAGAGGATTGAATTCTTCATTCTCCCCAACTGTACCTCTGAGGTCCTCCTCGGTCTGCCTTGGCTCCGGCTTCATTCCCCCACCATTGATTGGACCACCGGGGAGATCAGGAATTGGGACTCTGCCTGCCACAGGAAGTGCCTCTCCCCCCCTCCCAGTCCCGTCAGGCAAGCCTCTGTGCCTCCCCATGGTCCCCGTCCTGGTGTCACACTGCTCCGTGCCAGGCCTCGCCCTCTGCCCTCCCTCCCCATTCCCACTCCTGCTGTACTGCCTGCCGTTGAGGAAACCCTCCATTCTTTCCAGGTGTCCTCATCCCAGGGGAGGCAGTTACCGGACAAAGAGAAGGGGAGACCTAAGGGGGGGGGTACTGTTACGCCTAGCGCTCCGGGTCCCCGCTCCTCCCCGGAGCGCTCACGGCGTCTTTCTCCCTGCAGCGCCCCGGTCAGTCCCGCTGACCGGGAGCGCTGCACTGTCTTGGCCGTTGGGGATGCGATTCGCACAGCGGGACGCGCCCGCTCGCGAATCGCATCCCAGGTCACTTACCCGTCCCGGTCCCCTGCTGTCATGTGCTGGCGCGCGCGGCTCCGCTCTCTAGGGCGCGCGCGCGCCAGCTCTCTGAGACTTAAAGGGCCAGTGCACCAATGATTGGTGCCTGGCCCAATTAGCTTAATTGGTTCCCACCTGTTCCCTGGCTATATCTAGTCTCCTCCCTTGCACTCCCTGGCCGGATTCTGTTGCCTTGTGCCAGTGAAAGCGTTTAGTGTGTCCAAAGCCTGTGTATCTGAACTTCTGCTACCCATCCTGACTACGAATCTTGCCGCCTGCCCCCGACCTTCTGCTACGTCTGACCTTGCCTCTGCCTAGTCCTTCTGTCCCACGCCTTCTCAGCAGTCAGCGAGGTAGAGCCGTTGCTAGTGGATACGACCTGGTTGCTACTGCCGCAGCAAGACCATCCCGCTTTGCGGCGGGCTCTGGTGAAAACCAGTAGCTTCTTAGAACCGGTCCACTAGCACGGTCCACGCCAATCCCTCGCTGACACAGAGGATCCACTACCTGGAAGCCGAATCGTGACAAGCTGCTGTAGCATCACAGTCAGTTGAGACAGCTGGTGGCCTTGTTGCGCTATCTGTTGCGACTGCTGGGCGACCACCGTGGTGAGGTCGGCGACAACTGGCAGTGGGACTTCAGCGGGATCCATGGCCGGATCTACTGTCATGATTCGGCTGGCTGGAGGTGGATCCTCTGTGCCAGAGAGGGATTGGCGTGGACCGTGTTGGTGGACCGGTTCTAAGTTGCTATTGGTATTCACCAGAGCCCGCCGCAAAGCGGGATGGTCTTGCAGCGGCGGTAGCAACCAGGTCGGATCCACCAGCAACGGCTCAACCTCTCTGACTGCTGAAGATAAGCGCGGTTCAAGGGAGTAGACAAGAGCAAGGTCGGACATAGCAGAAGGTCAGGGCAGGCAGCAAGGATCGTAGTCAGGGGCAACGGCAGGAGGTCTGGAACACAGGCTAGGAACACACAAGGGAACGCTTTCACTGGCACAATGGCAACAAGATCCGGCGAGGGAGTGCAGCGGAAGTGAGGTATAAGTAGGGAGTGCACAGGTGAACACACTGATTAGGCCTGCTGCGCCAATCAGTGGCGCAGTGGCCCTTTAAATTGCAGAGACCCGGCGCGCGCACCCTAAGGAGCGGGGCCGCGTGCGCCGGGACAAGACAGACGGGGAACAGGTCAGGTACGGGAGCCGGGATGCGCATCGCGAGCGGGCGCCTCCTGCGTCGCGAATCGCATCCCGGCTGGGAGTGATATTGCAGCGCACCCGGTCAGCAGGTCTGACCGGGGCGCTGCGAATGAGAGGATGCTGCGAGCGCTCCGGGGAGGAGCAGGGACCCGGAGCACTCGGCGTAACATATACTATGACAGCTGACTATACATATTATGACATCCGACTGCATATTATGACATTTGACTATACATATTACATTTGACTATGCATATAATATTCTATACATGACTAGACATGGCATTGGTGGATTGGGTTGCTGGAGGCTTTCTGCCCAATGCCTCTGCTACTGGGGTCCCTTGGCATTACACACTTATCCCCAGAACACTAGTTATTTTTATGCTAGGCATTTTCTTATGCTAGACATTTTTTTTTTAGATAGCATTTGATATTTTGTTACCTTTGACTTTTATTTTGTGCTTTTATGAGTAACAGCAATACCTTCTGGCCAGCAAAGCATCCTGAGCACGAGGACACAAGAAATATCATACTTGACATTTGAGACATATGAAATTTTTATGGACTGTTTGGTTGTGTTACAATCCTACTGTACATGAAACATGTGTACATGACTTTACTGTTGACTGTACTTAATTTTAATCTTTGTACATGGTTGACATTTGACCTTGCGTGGACCGTTGGGACCTACGCATTACCACCTCTTGGGACTCAGGAACGCCTACTTCTTTCGGAGCTCTTGACTCGGTTAGAATTGCGACAGACTCTCCCTCGTCAAAGGCTGAAGTAGGTAGCTAGTCTGGACTGGCAGGACTTGGACTTGCGGGCATAGACATGGGTGAGGCAGGTGGTCTGGAGACTGGAGTATAGACTGGCGCCAACAGTGACAGAACTTGAGCTGGTGAGGTGACTAGAGTTGGTTGCACCGGCCCCTGAGATGGCATGATACCGAAGATGGCAGGTTGGCTGGGAGAGAACATAGGGACATTCATGGATGAGTGAATTCCCTCTCCAGGCATGTACTCCCTCGCTGGTCTGACTTTGGGTGGTGAAGGTATGGGGAATACAGGCAGGTCTTCTTTGTGGCATAACGTGATTCTGTTTGATGGACGACTTGTGGCTCGTACCCTGGCTTCTGGATTGCATCCAGATCTGAGTCTGGATAGGGTACGGCCGTCACCGTGTAAGGCTTCATTTCCCAGATGGAGTCCAATTTGTGAGTCCTCGAGAACCTCCGTAGCCAGACCTTGTTGCCTATCTGGAGAGGTTTGGTGGAGGCATGATGGTTGTAGTCTTGCTGTTGCCGCTGTTGAGCCCATCTTTTTGTTGACAATCTCTTTTGCTTCCTGGAATCTTCTTTGGTTGTCGGAGACCCACTCCATAGAAGATTGTGGAGAGTTGTTAATAGGAGCTTGGAGTCCAAATGTCTGGTCTTTTGGCAGCTGGCCGTGTCGACCAATCATCATGTAGAACGGAGTGTATCCGGCAGGATAGTGAACTGTGTTATTATAGATTTCTAACAGTTCGAGTAACAACCGGGTCCACTCTTCGTGTTTGGACACAAATGCTGCTCGCAACATGTGGATGAAGACTTGATTAAAGGGGTATTCCAGGCCAAAACTTTTTTTTATATATCAACTGGTTCCGGAAAGTTAAACAGATTTGTAAATTACTTCTATTAAAAAATCTTAATCTTTCCAATAGTTATTAGCTTCTGAAGTTGAGTTGTTGTTTTCTGTCTAACTGCTCAATGATGATGTCACGTCCCGGGAGCTGTGCAGTTCCTATGGGGATATTCTCCCATCATGCACAGCTCCCGGGACGTGACATCATCATTGAGCAGTTAGACAGAAAACTTCAGAAGCTAATAACTATTGGAAGTAATTTACAAATCTGTTTAACTTTCCGGAGCCAGATGATATATATAAAAAAAGGTTTTGCCTGGAATACCCCTTTAATCTCCCTGGCGGTATGATTATGTCAAAATTTTTTTACCAAAAGTGGTACAATTTTTTGCATTGAAATTTCACATCTCCCCCCATCACATTCCCCCTCCCTTGTCACATTCCCCCCCTTATCACATTCTCCTCCCCTTTGTCACATCCCCCTTGTCACATTCTTCCCCTCTTGTCACATCCCCCCTTGTCACATTCTACCCCCTTGTCACATTCCCTCCATGTCACATTCCCCCCTTATCACATCCCCCCCCCTTATCACATTCCCCCCCTCCCCCTTATCACATTCCCCCCTCCCCCCCTTTGTCACATTCTCCCCCCCCCCCTTTGTCACATTTCCCCCTGTCACATTCATCCCCCCCTTGTCACCTTTTCTTGTCCTGCAGTAACACACACTAGGTTTGCCGGGCAGATTTCAAACCTAGTGTATTTGCTGCATAACAAGTCCTTTCCCCTTCAGCCAATCACTGGCTTGACAAGTGACACCACTGCAGCCGGTGATTGGCTGAAAAGGGAAAGGTCCTACAAGGTGAATAATGAAGAGAGGACACCCTTGACCGCACGCAAGGGAACGGCATCTGCAGGGACAAGGTGAGCAGAAGGTTTTTTGTGTTTTTCTACCAGGGTGCCTCCAGCTGTTGTGAAACTACTACTCCCAGCATGCCCGCAAGCCTTTGGCTGTTTGGGCATGCTGAGAGTTGTAGTTTTGCAACAGCTGGAGGCCCCCTGGTAGGGAAACACTGACTTTTAGTATTTTGTCCTTACCTGCTCTGGCCGGCCCCCGCCACGGGAGCCGACCGAGCAGATAATCGCATGTTTTCCCGGGGGCTGTATCGCTATATCGCAGAAAGCAAAAATCGCGATTCTGGCAGGGAAAATTAACCCCGAGTCACACTCGGGATAACCGCTAAGAAGGTTAATGTGCTCACAGAGCCCGTTCCCTTGAGGGTGATAAGCAGTCGTCCGGAGTTTCTTGCAGGCATGGAATGGACACAGCACCTGGAAGAGTTGAGCCTTGAAGGCCATTCCTCGGTCCGTTAGGACAGATTTCGGACACCCCAGGATTTGCACCCAATTAGAGTAGAATATCTGGGCCGTAGTTTTGGCTGTGAGGTTTTTAACTGGCACGACGACAACCCACTTGGAGTAGTGATCCACCATGGTTAGAGCATAAGTGTACCCGGACTGGGTAGGAGACAACTTGACATTGTCTAGCGTGACCAACTGGTTAGGCCTTTCACTATGGATGGAATGGAGGGGTGCTCCTTGTGCCCGTTCTTGGTGATGTTACAGACGGCACACTCACTGCACCATTTCTCAATGTCGCTCCGCATCCAATCCAGTAGAATCTTCGCCTGACAGTAGCTTTGGTTGTGTGGACTCCAAAGTGTCCCGACTGATCATGGTATGTGTTGAGAACCATTGCCGCATCTCTTCAAGAAACCAGGATCTGATGAAGTTGATCACCTGACACCGGATCCAAAGAGTTACGATACAACAGTCCCTTGTGTACGAACAGTCGTTTTCTCTGTCGACACAGACCCTTCAACTCGTAGTCGCTCTTGGCCCCTGCGTAGATAGGTTGGTACCTTTTTCAACCGAAGGTAGTCCAACAGATACCCCATGACTCGACTTTCCTCCTGCAGAGTTTCCTGTATAGGTCTTCCTGGACCTTCTCGGACCTGGGTTCCCCCTCTTCAAGGGTGGTCGCAGTATTCTGACTCACAAACCTCTGATGGAATGGGGGCATCTCCACGTTCTCCCACTCATCCTCGACAGGTGGCTCTTCGCCGGGGGCCATTCGAGATAGTACATCGGCATTAACATTCGACTTGCCGCTTCTGTACTGGTGGTAAAATCGTAATTGGCCAATCTGGAAGCCCAACGCGGTTCAATGGCACTCAGTTTGAAGGTGTTCAAGTGGGCCAACGGGTTATAATCTGTGTAGACAGTGAATGGGGTGGCAGCCAAGTAATCCTTGAATTTCTCAGTCACAGCCCATTTGAGGGCCAGGAGTTCCAGCTTGAAGGAGCTGTAATTGGCATCATTCATCTCTGCTCATCGCAGATTTCGACTGGCATAGGCTATCACCCGCTCTTGTCCCTCTTGAACTTGGGACAGGACAGCTCCCAGACCTTCAAAGCTGGCATCGGTATACAACCGGAATGGCTGACTGTAGTCTGGATACGCCAGGATGGGAGGTTCGGTCAACAAGTGTTTCAGAGCTTGGAATGCTGTCTCTTGTTCCTTGGCCAACTTCACAGGTAGTTTTCCACTGTAGTTCTCTTTTGCTATGCCTCGCAAGAAAGCTGTGAAGGGCTCTGCAATCTGGGCGAAGTGCGGAATGAAGCGGCGGTAGTAGCTGGCAAATCCCAGGAAGCTCCGGACATCTTTCACTGTGCATGGGGTAGGCCAGTCCTTGACAATCTCCACCTTTTAGGGATTAGGCTGGACTCCCTCGGCGCTAACAAAATGACCTAGATAATGTACCTGAGGTGTAAGCAAATGGCACTTGGACGGCTTGATCTTCAATCCATGTTTGATTAAAACTTGGAAGACGTCCGACAGATGACCAAGGTGTTCCTGGTAGGACTTGGAGTACATGATGACATCACCTAGGTACAACAGGACACTCTGGAAATTTAAATGACCCAGGTACTGCTCCATCAACCGCTGGAAAGTAGCAGGGGCATTGCACAGCCCCAACGGCATACTCTTGAACTCTAACAACCCCATGAAGGCTGTTTTCTCTCGGTCTTCCTCAGCCATAGCCACTTGCCAATATGTACTGGTTAATAGTGTTGAGCGGCATAGGCCATATTCGAATTCGCGAATATTCGCGAATATATGGACGAATATTCGTCATATATTCGCGAATATTCGCATATTCGTTATATTTTCGTTTTATTTTCGCATATGCGAAACTTCGCGTATGCGAAAATTAACATATGTGAAAATTAGCATATACAAAATTAACATACGCGACAATTCGCATATGCGAAAATTAGCATATGCAAATTTTCGCATATGCGAATATTCGCGCCCCAGTCTCACACAGTAGTATTACAGCCTTCTTTACACCACACAAGCTGGAAGCAGAGAGGGATGATCACTGTGATGTGTACTGTGAAGAAAAAAAAAAAAAACGAATATTCGTAATTACGAATATATAGCGCTATATTCGCGAAATTCGCGAATTCGTGAATATGCGATATTCGCGAATAATATTCGAATTGCGAATATTCGCGAGCAACACTACTGGTTAAGTCCAATATGGAGGAGTAGGCGGCTGACCCAAGGGCCGTAAGTGACTCTTTGATTCTTGGAAGGGGAAAAGCGTCCTTATGTGTCACATCGTTTAATTTCCTGTAGTCGACAGAGAAATGGATGGTCCCATCCTTTTTCTTGACTAAGACAAGAGGGACTCTGACTTTCTTGAATGACATCCACGTCCTTCATGTCGACCAGCATCTTCTTGACGGTCTGGTACATGCCTGGCACGACAGGGCGGTGTCTTTCTTTGATAGGTGGACTGTCGCCCGTCAGAATCCAGTGTTGTATCATGGACATGCGTCCAAAGTCCGTAGGATACTTACTGAAAACTTCTTGGTACCTCTGGGTGACATTGATGACTCCATTAACTTGATTCCTTGGAGTAGTTTCATCTCCCACTTGAAGTTGTGCCCACCAGGGCTCAGGGGGAATTTCAGCAGAATCCGGAGTTACTTGAGCTGTCTGTTGCTTAGCCACCTTGCATTCTGATAAGATGTCACTTGACTCTAGAAGATACAACTGGATTACCAGGGTGTATTTCGGTAAGACTGTAGCCACGCTGGACAGATTGACTTGTCTGACTGGAACTCTTCCATTGGTAACTGTGAAAAGACTTCTTGCTGCTTGAACAAGAGGATGATCCTCTAATTGTATAGGCTCTAGCAGGGCTTGATAGTCCTTGATTCTCACTCCAGGACATGCACGGCCCAAAAGACTGTCTCTGTGTTGGGTTGTAAGGTCACTGACCTGATGTCCTGAATTCGTACTTTGCAAACTTCACCTTTCTGGTTGGCAAACTTCTGCTATGTTTGGAGAACCTTTAAGTGGTGCTGCGCAGCTCGCTGGCCTGAGGGGGGCATGTTGGGGAGAGAGGCATGCAATGAATCTACAATGTCAGCAAAATAGTGTTTCATGATTATCATTCCCAATATAAACTCTGCAGACCCTTTATCAGACACATCAGGTATCATCACTCCCTGTCCCCTGAGTAAATGCTTCCCCAACTTGATGTTAATCTCCCAATTTCCCTGCCTGGGTATTGGTTTCCCGTTACCTGCTACTACCCTGAAATCGTCGTCAGGTTCACACAACAAATTAGCATTCCAGTACTTGTAAAAAACATATTTAGATATAGTGGACACTTGCGATCCAGTATCTATTAACGCCTCCAACTGTATACCTTCTACAGTGACTTTTACATACTGGCAAGGGGCGACATAGAGTGAGAGTCCCGACTTAGCTTGTTATGGGTTCGGACCTGATGTCTGTTTTCCTGAGGGCCAGTCCGTGACGTCAGGGGAAATCTGTTTAAATCTCAAGATTGTACTTTACAATGTCCAGATTTGTTGCAGTAGGTACCAATGGCCTTTGTGTTCTGGGGGCCTACTGGGCAGATTATTGTGGGGATTAACATGACGGGGAGCAGAAACAGATACAGGTTTCCTGTGTAGAGGTGATTCACGGACAGCCTAAGTCAATTGTTCAATGTTCTGTTTAACACTCTGAAATTCTGAGGCTGTGGAGGCTGGTAGGGCATTGGACATTGGGACGGGAGCCTGTGGTGGTGACAGGGGGTTGACTGCCGCACCCAGGGGATCTGGGACAGGGGCACAACTTTCTTCAGACTCAGTCCCTGGCTCTATGACCTGAATAGCCAGTCTCTTAAAAGCAGGAAAGGGCAGACTAGGGTTTTGTACTGCTAACATCCTCAACTGAGCTTTGTCCCACTTATTGTGAGCCCCATCAATAAACCTGTCCATCAGTACTTTGTTGCCCTGATCAGGAGTGATACCATCTAGCTTTTGCACAGTCTCTAGGGCATTCTGTAAAGCTATGGCATAAGCTCTTAGCATTCACCTGGCTTCTGCCATCTCTCATGCAATCGGAGGCGTACCTCTGATGGAGAATGTGACTAAAATACCTGGTACAACCCCTCAAAGATCTGCTCTACGATCTGCCTTCTCGGAGGCGGGCCTGGTACGGACTTCCTCAAGTGCTGGTTCTTGTAGTTGTCCTGTGAGCAGCGGCACCTGTTGATTAGAAGGGAGAGAGTAAAAGACAAACAAATTCTGAATCTTTTCCTTGAAATCCCTTAGGGTGAAGGGGTCTCCGTTGTAGATAGGAAGGAAAGGATTCCCCAAAAACACTGGTGTTGATGCTGGAAAACCCACATTGTTGACATGAACTGCAAGCGGGACCGGCAGCATCCCTACCGCTGGAATAGCAGGTGTTCCCGCTGCTGGTGATGAAGAGGCAATAATGCCAGGTCAATCTGGAGAACCGGGTGTCGACATCTTGCAGATTGCCTTGAGTGCGCTGTCCCTTTAAGAAGATTTGAGTGCGTCGTCTCTTTAAGATGATTTGGGTGCACTAGCCCTTTAACCCCTTAAGGACCAGGTCAATTTTCACTGTAGGACCAGTGTGTTTTTTGCACATCTGACCACTTTCACTTTAAGCATTAATAACTCTGGGATGCTTTTACCTTTCATTCTGATTCCGAGAAAGTTTTTTCGTGACATTCTACTTTATGTTAGTGGTAAAATTTTGTCGATACTTCATTTCTTGGTGAAAAATTCCCAAATTAGATGAAAAAATAAAAATGTTTGCATTTTTCTAACTTTGAAGCTCGCTGCTTGTAAGGAAAATAGACATTCCAAATAAATTATATTTTGATTCACATATACAATATGTCTTCTTTATGTTTGCATCATAAATTTGACATGTTTTTACTTTTGGAAGACATCAGAGGGTTTCAAAGTTCAGCAGCAATTTTTCAATTTTTCACTATTTTCAAAATCAGAATTTTTCATCGACCAGTTCAATTAGTGTGTTACCCCTTTAGGTGTTTCACAGGAATGGCAGCAAAATGAAGGAGAAAATGCAAAATCTTCATTTTTTTACACTCGCATGTTCTTGTAGACCTAGTTTTTTTATTTTTACAAGGGTGAGTAAGGAAATACCTCATATGTGTATGTCAAGTGTTCGGCGGGCGCAGTAGAGGGCTCAGAAGGGAAGGAGCGACAATGGGATTTTGGAGAGTGAGTTTTTCTGAAATGGTTTTTGGGGGGCATGTCACATTTAGGAAGCCCCTATGGTGCCAGAACAGCAGAAAATCCAGTGAGCCTCAACACTCCACAGGTTCTTGATGACTTTTTGTTAAAGTCAGATGTGTAAATGAAAAAAAAAATTTTTCACTAAAGTGCAGTTTTTCCCCCCCAAATTTACCATTTTTATAAAGGGTAATTGGAGAAAATGCCCCCCAAATTTGTAACCCCATCTCTTCTGAGTATGGAAATACCCCATGTTAGGACGTAAAATGCTCTGCGGGCGAACTACAATGTTCAGAAGAGAAGGAGTCACATTTGGCTTTTGGAAAGCAAATTTTGCTGAAATGGTTTTTGGGGGGCATGTTGCATTTAGGAAGCCCCTATGGTGCCAGAACAGCAAAAAAACAACATGGAATACTATTTTGGAAACTACACCCCCCAAGGAAGGCAACAAGGGGTACAGTGAGCCTTAGCACCTCACAGGTATTTCATGACTTTTTGTTAAAGTTGGATGTGTAAATGAAAAAAAAAATTCACTAAAATGCTGTTTTTTCCCCAAATTTTACATTTTTGCAAGGGGTGATAGGAGAAAATTACCCCCAAAATTTGTAACCCCATTTCTTCTGAGTATGGAAATACCCCATGTGTGGACGTAAAGTGCTCTGCTGGCGCACTACAATGCTCAGAAGAGGAGGAATGCCATTGAGCAGCTTATGGGAGAGAGAATTTTTCATTTTCACGGTCCACTGTTCCAAAAATCTGTCAGACATCTGTGGGGTGTAAATGCTCACTGCACCCCTTATTACATTAAGTGAGAGGTGTAGTTTCCAAAATGGGGTCACATGTGGGGGGGTCCACTGTTCTGGCACCACGAGGGGGCTTTGTAAACACACATGGCCTTCAATTCTGGACAAATTTTCTCTTCAAAAGCCCAATGGCGCTCCTTCTCTTCTGAGCATTGTAGTTTGCCCTCAGAGCACTTTATATCCACATATGGGGTATGTTCTTACTCAGAAGAAAAGGGGTTACCAATTTTGGGGGGCTTTTTTTTCCTATTTTCCCTTGTGAAAATGTAAAATTTAGGGTAACACCAACATTTTAGAGAAAAAAATGTTTTTTCTTCATTTTCCCATCCACTATAAGGCTCACTATACCCCTTGTTACGTTCTGTGAGGGGTGTAGTTTCCAAAATGCAGTCACATATGGGTATTTATTTTTTTGCGTTTATGTCAGAACCGCTGTAAAATCAGCCACCACTGTACAAATCACCAATTTAGGCCTCAAATGTACCTGGTGCGCTCTCACTCTTGAGATGCCTTGTGCGCCCGCAGAGCATTTTACGCCCACATATGGGGTAATTGCCTTGCAAATTTTGGGGGTCTTTTTTTCCTTTTACCTCTTGTGAAAATAAAAAGTATGGGGCAACACCAGCATGTTAGTGTAAAACGTTTTATTTTTTTTTACACTAACAGGCTGGTGTAGACCCCAACTTTTCCTTTTCATAAGGGGTAAAAGGAGAAAAAGACCCCCAACTCAGTATTTTGCAACCAGGGTACCTCCAGCTGTTGCAAAACTACAACTTCCAGCATGTACTGATCGCCGAAGGGCATGCTGGGAGATGTAGTTATGCAACAGCTGGAGGTACACAACTACAACTCCCAGCATGCCGAGACAGCTGTTTGCTGTTTGGGCATGCTGCGTTTTGCAGTTTTGCAACATCTGGAGGGCTACAGTTTAGAGACCACAGCACAGTGATCTCCAAACTGTGGCCCTCCAGATGTTGCAAAACTACAAATCCCAGCATGCCCAGACAGCAAACTGCTGTGTGGGCATGCTAGGAGTTGTAGTTTTGCAAGATCTAGAGGGCCACAGTTTAGAGATCACTGCACAGTGATCTCCAAACTGTAGCCCTCCAGCTGTTGCAAAACTAAAAATCCAAGCATGCCCACAGAGCAAACAGCTGTCTGGGCATGCTGGGAGTTGTAGTTTTGCAACATCTGGAGGGCTACAGTTTAGAGACCACTGTATTCCGGCTTCCGTAGGATCTAGGGAGCCAGCTGCACGACATCACTGCCCCGCCTTTCATCGTCGCCCGCAGCCTCCGGATGGGTAAGTGGATTTTCTGCCGCCGGTCCTCTGTCGGTTTCCCCTTTCTGCCCCGACTATTGTGGGTGGGCATAACGGGGAAACAGAAAGTTAACCCCCCTGCCCCTGATCTGTTATTGGTCGTCGCTTCTGGCAATTAATGGCAGGGATAGGAGGGGTGGCACCCCTGCCACCTCACTCCTATCCCTTCAGGGGGATCGTGGGTGTCTTTGACAACCGCGATCCCCCTTATATCACCATAGACCCGCATGACCCGCAAATCGCCGGTGTGAATTCACATGCAATTTGCGGCGATCACCGACATGGAGGGGGGGTCTGATGACCCCCCCCTGGGCATTTGCGCAGGGTGCCTGCTGATAGATATCAGCAGTCACCCCGGTCTGATCACCGCCCAGCAGAGAACGAAATTCCCACGGGCGTACAGGTATGCCCTTGGTCCTTAAGTTGTTAATATGCTTGGCAATAGACTGTAGTGATTTAAATCTTGATCAACAGGAACCCTCCGAGTGGCGCTTTCCCCACTATGCAGCGAGTACCCGTAGACTTTGTTGGGCACTAAGGGGTTAATGCTAGCTGCCACCGGTGTTGGAGACTTGTTGCGGGATATCGTTGGTTTATGCAGAGTCTGCGCTGCAGCGGGTACTTGTCGGTATAGCGCAGAGCCGGGCACAGCCGCCTTAACCTTCAATATGGCTGTGCCCAGGGAACTTCCTGTTTGGTCCAGTTGGTAAATTCTTCCCCCGTGCCGCACGGGCATATATTTAGTTCCTGCTCACACACTGAAGAGGCGTCACCGCTGGGGATTGACAGGGCGGAGCTGCGGCCACAAGCGCGCGTGGGAAACACTGGACTCTGTTTAACCCCTTCAGGCACTTACTTTACACACTCTGCAATGGCGGTTAACAGTCTTTCCTTCAGCTCCTCCACTACTTTATCAGCGCCTGCTGGTAACTCTTTGCAATATGGATAGTCCCATACAATTTTCTGCCACAAATGTTTTTGCATATGCATGCGATTTTTCTTGGACACAATTCAGACTTAGACTAGGGGGGGAGGACTTGCGGCTTTATGGCTAAGGCACACACTCGTATCCTGTTCGTGATGCCAAAGTTTTTTGGTGCCCACAGGTGTGAAGATGAAGTGTATGGGGTAGTGTTGCTCGCGAATATTCGCAATGCGAATTTTATTTGCAAATATCGCATATTCGCGAATTCACGAATATTTGCGAATATAGCACTATATATTCGCAATTACGAATATTCGTATTTTTTTTTTTCCACAGTACACATCACAGTGATCATCCCTCTCTGCTTCCAGCTTGTGTGGTGTAAAGAAGGCTCTAATACTACTGTGTGAGACTGGCGTATGAATTTTCGCATATGTGAAAATTTGTATATGCTAATTTTCGCGTATGCGATTTTTCGCATATGCGAAAATATAAGGCGAATATTACGAATATGCAAATTTAGTGAATATTTGACGAATATTCGTCCATATATTCGCGAAATATCGTGAATTCGAATATGCCCTATGCCGCTCAACACTAGTATGGGGCAGATGTTGTAGCCCAGGGGCAGATGGTGTTAAAGTAGCTCCTCTATCCATAGGTTAGGCAGGGTAATAATAGTCCAAGACCAAGTTAGGGTTAACGGTAGCTTTAATGAGGTAGACAGCTAGGACAGGAGCCCAGAGAGGTGGCCAGCTTGCTGGGACTTGCAGTGAATTGACAGACTTTAGGACAGCCACGCTGACTATGATAGACTTGACTTAACTGAGGATAGTGACAGCATACAGAGATGACTTGACTTACTGACATGTGGCTGTAGGTTAGGCTTGAGGCCTCCAGGTGTGCTGGACACTGGCTTTGACAAATCTGGACTGAATATGACCTCAGCAGAAAGAGAGAGATTGTAGTACCTCCCCCTCTTATAAAGGGGGGCTGAGCAAGGAGCCCATAGGTCAAGCTGCAGGTCACCTGGTTAGCTGGTGCTCTCTGGGTAACAAAACATGTGAATTGAACATGTGAGAATAGTATCATGTGACTAACTCAAAGGTCCTCAAAGGTCCTTTATACATAACACATATAAGACTATGGGTTAGAGGCTGCAGGAGAGCCCCTAGGACAGAGAAGGATTCAACCTGACAGGGACTAAGTACTGTACGGGACTATATCCCGTACTGGGACATCACAATAGAAAAACTGGATCAGATCTTTTCTCTATACACTCTGTGCTAGAAGGAGAGGCAAGGACTAGGTAGAATGAGGCTGACACCATAAACCCCTCCTGTGCTCTGGGCTGTATTACTATACAGCAGTACACAACACAAATATTAGGTTGTAAATTCCTTATATACATGTGTGAAACAAATATGTTCTGACAGTGCTGAACATGGTCAATGTACAAACCATATTGTCTCAAAAGAAGTTCTTGTCTGCCTGTGTCCCCATGACAACCCTTACTAGTTCTGTGGACTGACATCTCATTGTAATCATAGTAAACCGCACCCAAAGCGACAGGTCAGACCTGTTTTATATCTGCTTAACTCTCCTACAAATCTCCCAGCTGGTTGGTTGATAAAAACCCAATGGGGGAGATTTATCACAACTTGTGTAGGGGAAGAGTATTGCAGTTGCCCATAGCAACCAATCAGATTTCTTCTTTAATTTTTAAAGAGGCCTATGAAAAAAGTGATCTGATTGGTTACTATGGGCACCTGGTCAACTTTTCCTCTGCACAGGTTTTGATAAATCTCCCAATATCCATAGAATAGCAGTGATCTGCCAGAATATAGGGCCACCAAGTATTACCATAATGGTACAGAAGCTGATCAGAGGAATTGGATATTTATACTTTCCAACCTCCCAACCATCCCAGAACCGGTGGGACATTCCCGTTTCTGGGGTCATGTCCCGCCGTCCCGGAACAGTCCCCACATGTCCCATTTTTTACTTACATACACTGGGCCAATCAATGCAGCGGGACACATTCGGCTACCGGTCACAGCTTCTTCGGGGGTGCGCTGGGGCTGCAGCCACTGCCACTTTAAGAAAGCAATGGCTGTGGGGAAGTAGCATAGGGGGACGTACAGCGCGCAGGCACGTCCCGTGCTATGTCATCATACTTCCCCAGGTGTCAGAAAATGCAGCGGTGGTGCACCTGAGGGAGAAGACTGAGAAGAAGAGTCTGGCTGGGCCAGCCACAGCACCCGCAGCAGGTATCTGCAGCTTCTGTGCTCCACTGCTCCTCTAGTCGGGAGACCTACAATTAGGGCTATGGCCTTTAGAAGTAGGTCCCGGCCAAGGACTGGACGAGCAATGGAGCTGTAAGGAACCTGAAAGGAGTAAATACCCAAGGATGAGGCTGACACTATGAACCCCTCCTGTCCTTCGGACTGTATTACTATGGATATGCTAATAGGGGGCGCTGTGTTTTTGCCCATAGAGGAAGCATGTAGAGGCGTGTGCTCCATATGTACGTGTTACAAGTACTTGATACAATAAACTTTTCCATGACTCCACTGTGTGCTGGGGAGGGATAGCTTCTTCTCCATGTCATATGTAAGGGAGTGGCAGTGCGGCTATGCTGCACATCTCTTTTTGTGGGTCATAGGGTGGTTGTATGTCTTGTGTGCTGTGGGGGAGGAGGAGGCCTGTGCTGGGGCCCCTGATGTCCATGTATGAGGAGGAGGGGCAGGTTGTGATTCCAGTCTTATATAGTGAGGGAGTGGCATTGTGTGTTTTTCTGAGCTGCTCTTTGTGTGCTGCTCATGTCTCCAGATTGGATGGTGGGGGAGGGATAGGCTCGCTGTTCATGTTTCTGCTCGGGGTGGCGTTGGAGTCTGTGATGTGTGTGGGGGAGGGTGGCTTATTTCCTCTCACATGGTTATACAGCTCTCCTGTCTGGGGGAAGGGTGGACTGTGTCCTTGTTCCTGGTAATGATTTTTCTCTGAGGGCGAGGATGATTCTAGAACATTCTGCTTTGCAGTTAATGTGCCTATTCAGCAGCAGCACCAATGAGGCATTTAGGCCTTATAGTGACGTGAGCCTCCGAGGAGAGACCTCTGCACAAAAATATTTGCATTTCTAAGGGTCTGTTCACATGCAGCAGTTAAGGTGCGGTTCCTTCCATTGTTTACAATCGAGTGATTCAGAAAAAATCCGATATCTCTTTGAGCGTGTTTGTAGCTTAACCGCACATTCCTTGGATTTTGCAGTTTCTGTTAGTTCTTCAACCGTATTCGTCTACGGTAAAAACAAACCAAAAGAAACATACGTAGAACAATGCACAACTTAATAACTATGTGTGAATAGACCCTAAATGTGGCTAAAACTATCCTATGCCCATTTTGTGACTTGAAGAAATATATTTGCCTGTTCAAGAGTGAACTTTGCTTTCTACCATTGCTCCTTCTGTTTTAGGTATCTTTTTTTCATCATCAATTATATGATTGAGTTTTAGAATACATATACAAAAAAAAATAAAAAATAATAATCTGCTTGTTACAGTAATGAATATGTTATTATTGATTTTCAAGATAATTTATTACCCATCCATACATGTCTATAACTTCTATTACAGACATCAATATCATTATTAGAATAAGTATTTTCACAAAAAAAAAAATTTTTAAATCTTTTACCTGACACATTTCAGGCTTTCATCAGTTACCGTATTTTTCGCCGTATAAGACGCACTTTTTCTTCCCCAAAACTGGGGGGAAAAAGTCGGTGCGTCTTATACGGCGAATACACCCCTATCGCGGCGGTCCCTGCGGCCATCAACGGCCGGGACCCGCGGCTAATACAGGACATCACCGATCGCGGTGATGCCCTGTATTAACCCTTCAGACGCGGCGATCAAAGCTGACCGCCGCGTCTGAAGGGAAAGTGACACTAACCCGGCTGTTCAGTCGGGCTGTTCGGGACCGCAGCGATTTCACCGCAGCGGTCCCGAACAGCCCGACTGAATAGTCGGGTTAGTGCTTACAGGACACCGGGGGGGACCTTACCTGCCTCCTCGGTGTCTTCTCCGTTCAGGGATCCCCTGTATGGCCGGCGCTCTCCTTCCTCGTCATCACGTCGTCGCGTACGTGCGTCGGCATGCGTAACGACGTGATGGCGGCGACGGAGAGCGAGGATACCCGGCCGGCAGCAGAGACGTTCCGGAGCGACGGGGACACGGCGACAGCGATGGAGCGACATCCAGGGCAGCGGTGACAGGTCCGGAGCGGCGGGGACACGTGAGTATTACCTCCTATGCAGTGGTCTTCAATCTGCGGACCTCCAGATGTTGCAAAACTACAACTCCCAGCATGCCCGGACAGCCGTTGGCTGTCCGGGCATGCTGGGAGTTGTAGTTTTGCAACATCTGGAGGTCCGCAGGATGAAGACCATTATTGGGTTCAAAATCTTTATTTTTTTAGATTTCGCACCTATAAATTGGGTGCGTCTAATACGCCGATGCGTCTATAGGGCGAAAAATACGGTAATTGCTATAAAGGTGGAAGTTTTATTTCTCTTCTGGAAAAGCGCCCCCTGGTGACAGAGTTTAGCAACTGATCATTTACGGCCAAAAACCTGTTAGTCAGTTTAGTCTGGCCTTGTCCAGAGTAACATCTCCCAGTCCTGCACTTGCTAGGTAGTCTAGTCAGCAGTTCTAGACATGGCTTTTGCCAGAACAACATCTCCTCGCCCTGCTGTTGTTAGGCATACATACACCTAGACCACATGTGTCTTCTCTAGATAACATCCTATCTTCCGTCAAGTCACTGTTCCTGTCCATGCTGTGAGAATAATGTTAGTATAATTCGTTTTTCATCTCCAAGAAGGATTTTTCTTGATCTTCTTTAGAGAGAATACGGCTGAACAAGGGTCTCTCTGCAATATACTAGTTAGTCTCTTTGTTGGTCCCATATTCAGCTGTAAACATTAGGCATAACACTTATACATGATAGAAAGCACCCCAGAAATTGCTAAATTCACTAAAGTTGCTGCAAAAGAATTATTTGAAGGGACAGTGACCAAATATTTATTTATGTCAAAAGCTGTAAAAGTAAAGATAGTAGTAGGGTCACAGGGAACATCAGGTTAAAGCGGTACTCCAGTGGAAAACTTTTTTTTTTTTTTTTTAATCAACTGGTTCCAGAAAGTTAAAAAGATTTGTAAATTACTTCTATTAAAAAAATCTTAATCCTTCCAGTACTTATTAGCTGCTGAATACTACAGAGGAAATTCTTTTCTTTTTGGAACACAGTGCTTTCTGCTGACATCATGACCACAGTGCTCTCTGCTGACATCTCTGTCCATTTTAGAAACTGTCCAGAGCAGCATATGTTCTATGGGGATTTTCTCCTACTCTGGACAGTTCTTAAAATGGACAGAGATGTCAGCAGAGAGCACTGTGGTCACGATGTCAGCAGAGAGCACTGTGCTCGTGATGTTAGCAGAGAGCTCTGTGTTCCAAAAAGAAAATAATTTCCTCTGTAGTATTCAGCAGCTAATAAGTATTGGAAGGATTAAGATTTTTTTAATAGAAGGAATTTACAAATCTGTTTAACTTTTTGGCACCAGTTGACTTTAAAAAAAAAAAAAAAAAAAAAAAGTTTTCCACCGTAGTACCCCTTTAATTACACCACCCTACATTGTGACATAACTGTTAAATGACTAATCCTCTCAGCTGACCTGCCCCACAACGTCCGCTGTGTCCCTACCTATTTCCTTTTTTGGCATCATGAACAGGATCCGTCTGTGCACCGATTCCAAAAGACTGTATTCAGAGACTCTCTAACGAACCTAATTTGGGCTAAAAGTAAAGTTTATTTCAGGTGAGATTGCTACTGTGGGCCATCCAGAGCACTCCACCAGTTCTCCTTTCTTCATTCAGCAGTGCACAAAAACAAAGACTGGCTCCCCGCTGTTCCATCCTGCAAACTGCTACTGCCTGCAGGTATCAGCCATAATTCTGCCTGCGTATTCCAGTATATCTACTGCTCATAGCAAAGTGGGTGGAGCACATCAAATTACAGCTATGAAGACACCAAGCTCATACTGCTGCTGCACAACTTCAGCTGTCTTAAAGGGGTACTCCGCAGAAAAACATATATTTTTTTTTAATCAACTGGTGCCAGAAAGTTAAACAGATTTGTAAATGACTTCTATTTAAAAATCATAGTCCTTCAAGTAATTATCAGCTGCTTTATACTACAGAGTATGTTCTTTTCTTTTTCAATTTTCTTTCTGTTTGACCACAGTGCTCTCTGCTGACACTTCTGTCTGTATCAGGACAGTTCCTAACATGGACAGATGTGTCAGCAGAGAGCACTGTGGTCAGACAGAAAATAAATTCGAAAAGAACTTCCTCTGCAGTATACAGCAGCTGATAAGTACTGGAAGGATTAAGATTTTTAAATAGAAGTCATTTACAAATCTGTCGAGCGTTTCCTGAGTTTTATCTCATTACCGATGTTCCTGAGACCATTCCATGTCGATGTTTTAACCCTGGTGAAATAAAGGTGAAGTTACTTTTACCGCTGGCTTCTATTGTTCTATTGCTAATTTACAAAGAAAGACGTAGTCCGAAACGATCATAGGGGTGGGCGTCCCCTGGCCACGCCACCATTTGCTCTGTCACATGCGTGTATTGCTCCAGTGTGCACCTTTGCATGTTTTGTACTTTGTGCCATTTTTTGCATGTGAATTGCACCTTATATACTGCTACCATATATTTTTTCTTTTACTGTATATTTATACATTACAGGTGGTGCGCATTGTTTTGTATGCATTACCCACCATGTATATTGTATGTACTATGTAGCATATGGAATTTTTGCCATTACAGCACTCCTATGCACCTTTGCCAGGAGACGTACTTTATCAGAAGTCATTTCTCTGTGCTTTGTGTGTTTTTTAATATTGTGTTTTAATAATAAAGGAATGTTTTGTCATTATTCCATTGCCATCACTTTAAAGGGTACCTCTCATCAAAAAAACTTTTGATATATTATAGATTAATGTATGCAGAATAACTTCACAATTGCATGTTATTAAAAAATATGCTTCTTTCTATTTAATTTTCCACTTTGAAGAAATGACCACTAGGGGTCTCCCTACCAGTCCTGGCAGCAAGCATTTCAGACTCATGCTGGAGTCCTAAACACTACGAGCTGCCAGTCTGCTTTGTTCACAAAGGAGAACACTCAGAGCTGCCAGCCTGCCTTGTTCACAGCCTGTTTGGCTGTGAACAAAGCAGGCTGGCAGCTCTGAGTGTTTAGGACTCCAGCATGAGTCAGAAATGCTTGCTGACAGGACTGATCGGGAAAAATACAATAGAAAGAAGCATATTTTTCATTAACATGCTATTGGAAAGTTATTCAACATTCATTAATCTAAAATATATCAAAAGTTTATTTGATGAGAGGTACCCTTTAAGTCTGCTACAGTGTTCTGTAGTGTTTTTTTAAATCTGCATCCCCTGATGGCCACATTCCTTCTTTCAACCATTATGCGGGGGGGGGGGGGGGAACTTTTGAGAATTTACATGCTGTCAGTTTGGACTGGGCTAGATGTTGATCTGCGGGAACACTACTACGAGGCTGTGGCCTCTACAAGGAAGAAGGAGTCCAGAATGAGATGTGGAGAGGCGCGGGGGGGGTTGACCACTACTATAGACTGACCCACTGCTACATAGACTAAGCCTGTTAACCATTGTATCCTTTACTGTGATGTTGCCCATTGGCATGAGTTGTGTTCATGTGTTCAAGATTTGTGCCTAGCATCCACCATGAACTCTTGTATTCAATTTGTGCTTCCGTGTTGCAAGGGCTATAAAAAATATTAGTGCTGGCACGCATGCAAAATTTCCAAGGACACTTGTATTTATTGTGCCTTGTGTTTCTACCATTTCCATAACTAGTTATTTGCTGTAAAAAATTTGCCAACTTTTCCTTTTTTTAGGATGTATATATATGTTTCATACCATATGGACGTTGATATAAATTTTTACCTCTAACCAGCACACATTTACTGTATCTACATTTGTTCAAAATGCCTGAAGAGGCACTCTGCTCTATGCCAAGTATATATTTCAGGTTAAAGGGGTATTCCAGGCAAAACCTTTTTTTTTTATATATATATATCAACTGGCTCTGGAAAGTTAAACAGATTTGTAAATTACTTCTATTAAAAAATCTTAATCCTAGTTATTAGCTTCTGAAGTGTTCTGTCTAAGCTCAATGATGATGTCACGTCCCGGGAGCTGTGCATGATGGGAGAATATCCCCAAAGGAACTGCACAGCTTCGGGGACGTGAGTCATCAGAAAGCAGTTAGACAGAAAACAACAACTCAACTTCAGAAGCTAATAACTATTGGATTAAGATTTTTAATAGAAGTAATTTACAAATCTTTTTAACTTTCCGGAGCCAGTTGATATATAAAAAAAAGTTTTGGCCTGGAATACCCCTTTAATCTTTGTTGCATTAATATGCTATCCTCAGTGTTAATTTATGCCGCAACTTTAATTTGCCAAGTATAATCCTTGCCTTAATTTAGTTTTTTTATTCTGTTTGATACCTTACACTTAAGTATTGCATTACATTGTCTTGGAGTTTACATACCACCCTCCAACCTTCAACATTGCCAAGGACCGCTTATTTTAAGAGGTGGAGTATGTAGTGTTCCAGTTGCAATGGTCCAGCTACTATCCTTCAGATGTTGACAAATGAGAGAATGTTTTTTTGCATATTGCATAAATGTGTGCAGATACTGGAGGTTTAACTGCAAATGTATTTTTGTGCGTTCCATTATAATAATTGCATACACTGAGGTTTTCAGAGTGTAAAGGGTTAAAAAGGGTGCATTAATGTATAACAATTGAATGTTGCCTCGGGTCTCGGGATGCCACTACGGGAGTCTGTCTACCAATGGTTGTGGGAGAAGTCCTTAGTATGATTCCCCTTTCCCAGGTGAAGGGGTGGGGCCAAAAACCTGTCAGTCTAGTCTCCCACCCCTGCTTTTGCTAGGCATACATACACTTAGACCTCATGGGTCTTCTCTTTGTGAAATCCTGTCTGAACAATAGGTCTGAACAATTGTCTCTCTGCAATTCGACTGTAAACATTCACATCTGCATTTGTAGTACACATTCACATCCTAGAAAGCACCCCAGAGATTGCTAAATTCAGTAAAACTACTGTAAAATAATTCATTGAAGGGATAAATATCCATCAATCTGTCCCAAAAGCTGTAACATTTAAAGCTTTGCCAAAGTAACTGTTGCTTAGTAAAGTTCTTAACGTTTCACAAAACCATAGTTCTAGAGATCTCACTTCTGCGCTTTGTACTACAGGAACAACTTGTTACGGTCACAGCAGGTAGTGGATCCTCTGGGCCTGTGTGGATGATGACATGAGATGTGCCAGGGAGTTGAGTCTAAGGTGCCACTGGTTTTCACCAGAGCCCGACGCAAAGCGGGATGGTCTTGCTGCGGCAATCGACACCCACAAAGGTAGCTGGGGTGAAGCGTGGTACAGAAGGATAAGACAAGACGTGGTCAGGATAGCTATAGGTCAGGGCAGGTGGCACAGTAGTAAGGTTCGGTCACAGAACAAGGATCAGGTACACGGATAAAGAGGAACACAGAAACACAGTAGCTTTCTCTCAGGCACTAGGGCAACAAAGATCCGGCCCCAGGCAGGGGGAGGTGAACACACTTATAGGGAAGGAACAGGTGAAGACACTAATTAGGACATACTGGCCCCTCAAATCACAGAGCTCCAGCGCACGTGCGCCCTAGGAGGCGGGGGCACGCATGCCGGGACTGAGAACACGGGAGACCAGGGAGGTGAGTGACGGGCTGGAACTCGCAGGCGGGCGCGTTCCGCGATGTGAATCCCAGCCCTGCCGACAGCGGGGACATGGGAGGAGAGCACTCACGGCCAGTGTGTCTGGAAAGTGCGCTGATGCTACAGTCCTCCCCCCTTTGGTCTCCCCCTCTTCTTGGAGGGTTTCAGGAGTTGGCAAAGGCTGTAAGTGGTCCACATAATAGTTTTTTTACGGGCACAGGTAACGCAGTAACGAACATAATCTGCGACATCGCGTTCAAGGTGTGGCCACCAGTAATGCCAGGAGATCAGTTGAATAGTCTTCTGTTTTCCAGGGTAAACAGGCAGCAAAGAAGAATGTCCCCAATTCAAGACTTTAAGTCTCAGTTTAGCAGGTTCCAGGTGGAATTTGCCAAAGATAGACAGGAGCTAAAGGAATCAATCGCTCAGGAGGAATATTATTCCTTGGCGTGGAGTCCAAACCTGTAACATTGGAGGACCTGGAAAAAGTGTCAGCCTTGAAGTGTTTGTTAGCAGGCCTAGGAGGAGACGAAGAAAGAGTTTTAGACTGGATCGGCACAAGACAATGATTTTGGCAAAACTGTCCCCAACATGTGATTTCACCAGATTTCCAGTCTAGGATAAGACAAGACATGGTCAGGATAGCTGTAGGTCAGTGCAGATGGAACAGTAGCAGGGTCAGGTCACAGAACAAGGATCAGGTACATGGATAAACAGGATCAAAGGAACACAGAAACACAGTAGCTTTCTCTCAGGCACTAGGGCAACAAAAATCCAGCCCCAGGCAGGGGGAGGTGAACACGCTTATAGGGAAGGGTGTACTGGCCTTTTAAATCACAGAGCTCCGGCACGCACGCCCTTGGAGGTGGGGGCACGCATGCCGGGACTGAGAACACGGGAGACCAGGGAGGTGAATGACGAGCTGGAACTCGCATGCGGGCGCATCCCGCGATATGAATCCCAGCTCCACCGGCAGCAGAGACATGGGAGGAGAACTCTTACGGCCAGCGTGTCTGGCCGGAGCGCTGACGTTACACAACTCAATAAACTAAAGAGTAGTTTGGTCACATGGAACATCAGGATAGGTACACCACCCTGCAATTCAACTGTCACCATGTGCCTAGTCGCTACAATAGACTGTAACAATACAGAAGTGACAATGTGAAATTACTGGAGTATTCCCATCTCAGAATGTTGTGACCTATCACTAAGATATCTATAAAGTTATGATAATGAAGGCCTGGTCTCTGGAACCACATGCTGATCTAATGAACAAAAGATATGGAGGTTCCTACAACCTCTTCCCTGCACAGAGCGGCTTCCATCGACCCATCATGCATTTTAGGTCATGCATTTATGTCATGCATTCTCTGTGCAATTGACAATCCACCGTATTTGCTTTGCATCCAAGTATGTCTCATATACACTTACAGTTCTCCCAGTGAATTTCTGGTACATTTTACATAAAAGTTGACCTATTTTACATGGACTGTTTTTGATGCAGTAAAAAAGTGGATAACTCCATACTTTTAGTATGGAAGAATAGTGAACAACCACAAATGCCCCCATCTGGCATCATATTCTCCAGCACAGCACAGAAGCTGATTGGAAGATGTAAACTACAACCATTGATATAAAAAGTAGATGGGGAGCTGCACATTATACTGGGCCAAGGTGCTGAGATACACTTTACCCGTAGTGCCAAAAAAAACTAGTAATAAAATTGAGAAATTCAGACCTCTAGGCACAGTTAGTATTTTGTGCTAGTGTATGTGTGTGGGAAAAAAATGAGATGGGAGATGCGGCTGGTATCTAAATATAATGTGCTTTATTCAAATATATTGCCAATATAGTCAGTAATAAAATCCAGTCTCTGAGCAGGGCCCTTGCTACAGAGATAATGAGAGATATATATAGGTTAAAAGCAGCATAGCATAATGCAACATTATGCAACATTTAACATGTATAGCTTGGAAGAAAGAAAAGACAGAGGGGATATGATAGAGGCTTTTAAATACATAAAGGGAATCAACACAGTAAAGGAGGAGAAGAGATTTAAAAGAAGAAAAACTACCACAACAGGACATAGTTTTATATTATAGGGGCAAAGGTTTCTGCAGTAATATCAGGAAGTATTACTGTACTGAGAGAGTAGTGGATGCATGGAATAGTCTTCCTGGAGAAGTGGTCGCTGCAAATACAGTGAAGGAGTTTAAACATGCATGGGATAGGCATAAGGCTATCCTTCATATAAGACAGGGCCAGGGACTATTGATAGGATTCAGATTATTGGGCAGACTAGATGGGCCAAATGGTCCATATCTGCCGACACATTCTGTTTCTAACATAAAAATGGTTTTAAAATGATGGTACCAGTCTTTAACAAGGAAAAACCTTAAACGGCTATCCGGTGGCAGCTGAAGCAGACTGCGCTGCCGGATAGCCGTTTATGCGATGGCCCCGACATACAAAAGCATTGTATGTTGATGCTGCCTTATGAGAGGCCATCGCATGTTGAAATTATCGTATGTCGGGGCCATCGTAGGTCGAGGGGGTCACTGTATAGCGTTGTGCAGATTGGCACGGGTGCTGGTGCTCAAGTGCACCCGGCCTGGTAGAAATACCTGCAGTCTTCTTAGGTGTTTGTTCCCACTTTTGCCATTGAAAAAGGGGGTTCTCCCCGAAACGCGTCTGGCTATTAGAAATCATCCAGCAATCCACTTTGCCGTTTCTAACTCTTGACAAGGATTGATTCTCAATTCTCAAGCGCTGGAGTCCCCTGCTCAGCGGACCACAATTCTCTGAGTAAGTGCCACAGCACGAGGAAGCGGCCGCAGCGAGTGATCTGCATATCCCGATCCCGCGATCCCTCATCCCTGATGCTGTCAACTCATCCATCTAGGGCCGGACGCAGCTCCCAGCCACCTGCCACCATAGACCTACGTGCCAGGATATCCACAACAAAGACAGAACAAACAACCAAGAAGACTGCAGGTATTTCTACCAGGCCGGGTGCGCTGTGAGCACCAGCACCCATGCCAATCTGCGCAACTCTATATTTCATTGTATTCATTCCTTACACATTAGACTGCTACAAACCACAATTGTATTTACAGCGCTGCTACAATTTTTTACTCTATTTTTATTATACATCATAATTTTACAAGTGATTCTAACTTTTTCCTTGTCAAAGACTGGTACCATCAATTTAAAACCATTTTTTATGTTGCATTATGCTATACTGCTTTTTAAAATATATATATATATATATATATATATATATATCATTATCTCTGTAGCAAGGGCCCTGCTCACAGACTGGATTTTATTACCGACTATATTGGCAATATATTTGAATAAAGCACATTATATTTAGATACCAGCCGCATCTCCCATCTCATTTTTTTTCCCACACACACACACTAGCACAAAATACTAACTGTGCCTAGAGGTCTGAATTTCTCAATTTTATTACAACCATTGATAACCTGATGGTGGAATAGGACATTTATACTTTCTATATCACAAAGGTCACTGACCCCCGGACAGCAGGGATAATATTTGTCTGGCAGCGGCTGGAGGTTCTGCATACAGTCAGATCTTGTGGGGTCGTTTCTAGATGGTGCGGCTGTAAGGAACCTGAAAGGAGAGGCGTAAATACCCAAGAATGAGGCCCCTCCTGTCCTCGGGGCTGTATTACTATGGTTATGCTGATAGGGGGCGCTGTGTTTTTGCCCATAGAAGAAGCATGTAGAGATGTGTGCCCCATATGTACATGTTTTATGTACATGATACAATAAACTTCCCTATGACTCTGCCGTGTGCTGGGGAGGGATAGCTTCTTCTCCATGTCATATGTAAGGATGCAGCAGAGCGGCCATGCTGCACATCTCTTTTTGTGGGTCATAGGGTGGTTGTATGTCTTGTGTGCTGTGGGGGAGGAGGAGGCCTGTGCTGGGGCCCCTGATGTCCATGTGCAGGTTGTGATTCCAGTCTTATATAGTGAGGGAGTGGCGTCATGTGTGTTTTTCTGAGCTGCTCATGTCTCCAGATTGGATGGTGGGGGAGGGATAGGCTCGCTGCTCATGTTTCTGCTCGGGTGGTGGTTGAGTCTGTGATGTGTGTGGGGGAGGGCGGCTTATTGCCTCTCACATGGTTAGGCTATGGTCACACTATGTCTGCATGGAAAATCTCTGTACATTCTGGAGACTGCGGGCATCTGCATGATATGGTGGCGCTAGAACTGCACAGGAATGCTCCTTCTTATAGACCGCAATGCATTCCGTGCGGAGTCCGGAGAAAGAATAGACATGTCCAATCTTTCTGCGGACACCGGAATTAGAAATTCTGCAATGTGAACAGTGCAGCAGAATCCCATTGAAATTAATGGGACTCTGCCGCTGCAGAATCACCACACGGAATTCCAATGTAGAATTCCGCATGTAAATTCTGACATGTGAACATAGCCTTACACTGCACTCACATTTACATTTAAATTATATATTTGACAATTTAATAATGTTGTCAGCTTGTCACCAAGTTTAGGAGGACTACCTATACTAACAGACTGACAACAACCACAATTATTATGACCACAGACCATATAAGTGAT
Source organism: Hyla sarda (assembly GCF_029499605.1). Lineage (NCBI taxonomy): Eukaryota > Metazoa > Chordata > Amphibia > Anura > Hylidae > Hyla > Hyla sarda. The sequence goes on from NC_079194.1 coordinate 55,069,842, forward strand.
TATAGTGCAGTTACATTTGGTAAACTGCAGGTGACGTTTTTTCTAATCTGAGTCGTTCACTTTCCTTTTTCTTCTCCAAGTAATGACGCACAATGATGTAACTCGTGCACCGGAGCGAGGAGGTGAAGAGCAGCCACTTGTGACTTCCAGATAATGAAGCCGACAGTCTAAAGAGAGATTGACATGGCCAGAAGCCAAAAGGCTCTTCGTTCCCCAATGCTGTGCGCTGCAAACTAAGACACGGGCAGGCACTTGGGGGACAACGGGCAGGAATCACAAAATTAGGACAGTTGGGGGACATGTATGCTCCTGTCCTGCGACATCAAGATGTATTTAAGCTTAATAGTGATCAGAGTTCCCCGGGAGAGACCACCGCACTACTCTCTGCCAAAGGGGCTAAACAAATTGTAGCGCTTGCAATGCAGTTCTTTACCGCCCAGGTGTTGTTCCAGATTTAGATGAGTAAGAGAAGTTCTCTGCTGTATAGTATCTCTCTTAGAGAGTGTTTGTATCTTTACTGCACATTGACGGGTTTTGCAGTTTCAGCCATCTCCAGAACCTCATCAGTTCACCGTATAGACATGTAAAACAAAAGAAGAACAGGCGCTCCCTTGTGGAGAATCAACGGGATCACAGGTGCGTGAGAAGGGAGGGTAAAAATGAAGGCTCACCCTGCCAACTTGTGCAAATTCCCACACAACAAGGATCTGCGTTTGTGGTATAGTGAACTAGGTCTGCAGCCTTCCTGGATTCGACAGAGATGCAGGGGCGAAAGCTTCAGGGGTGCAGGAATACAGGTGCTGACCAAGAAGGGGACCAGTGAAGCCAGGTAGGTAACAAACAGCTTTAATCCAACGCGACGCGTTTCACCGCGCTTGCACGGTTTCATCAGGCAGGATGAGGCCTGATGAATCCGCGCAAGCACGGTGAAACCCGTCGCATTGGAATAAAGCTTCTTGGTCAGCGCCTGTATTACTGCACCCCGGAAGCTTTTGCCCCTGCATCACCGTATAGACATGTGATTCTTGGCCACTGGAAACAAACCACAACTCTAAAGCTATGTGTAAATAGACCCAAAATGTAGCTGGGAAAAGGTTTGCTTCAGGAGTAAACTATGTTTTATATTGTTGTTGCAAATTCTCTTCTTTTCTATTTAATTTAAGGGATTTTGCTTTTCATATATGTATTGGTTTTAGAATATGTATAGAAAAATAACCGATCCTTGAAGTTATTATGATGTTACAGATATAACTGATAGATTTGAAAGTGGAAAACAAATATTACTTCTATTACAGACATTGGTATTGTCGATAAAATACGTAATTTTCACTAAAAGTCATTTTAAATATTTAAGCTGACGCATTTCAGGTTTTGAGCAGTAAAATTACTATATGGGTGGACGTTTTATTTCGCTTCTGAAAAAGCGCCCTTTGGCGACAGAATGTAAGAACTAAACATATTGGAGCCATTTTTCCTTAGTTTCAATTTTAGCTCTAGAAACTGCCAATATATTTGCTGTACAGGAAAAAACAATAAATATAAAAAGATCATAGTAAATAATAATAATAACAATAATAACAACACTAAATGTTATTATTGTTATTATTATTAATAATAATAATTATATTATTATTATAATTAGCAAGTTTAGACCATTCATGTGATGACAATTATATTTTCTATGTGCTTCTGTGGGACAAAATAAATTGTAATATTACAATTATTTCAATATTGTTTTAGAAATCAGTAATGTTTTAGATTTATCATTTCTTAGTTGTGTCACCTAAAGGTTTTATTTCATTTGTCCATAGACTGTAGCAACACAGAAGTGACAATGTGACTTTAAGAGGATATTGCTATTGCAGAATGTTGTGGCTTAATGCTGGAATATCTATAAAGTTATGGGGGTCTGATCTCTGGGATCCCACACAGATCCTCATATCATCTTCTCTCCTGCAGAGAGTGGCTTCCTTCAATCCGCCATGCCTTTATGTCTCTATGGACTTAAAGGGGTTATCCAGGAAAAACCTTTTTTTTATATATAAACTGGCTCCAGAAAGTTAAACAGATTTGTTAATTACTTCTATTAAAAAATCTTAATCCTTTCAGTACTTATGAGCTTCTGAAGTTTAGGTTGTTCTTTTCTGTCTAAGTAATCTCTGATGACACGAGTCTCGGGAACCGCCCAGTTTAGAAGAGGTTTGCTATGGGAATTTTCTTCTAAACTGGGCGTTTCCCGAGACACGTGTCATCAGAGATTACTTAGACAGAAAAGAACAACCTTAACTTCAGAAGCTCATAAGTACTGAAAGGATTAAGATTTTTTAATAGAAGTAATTTACAAATCTGTTTAACTTTCTGGAACCAGTTGATATATAAAAAAAAGTTTTTTCCTGGAATACCCCTTTAAAGCAGTGTTTTCCAAAAGGTGTGTTTCCAGCTGTTGCAAAATCACAACTCCCAGCATGCCTGGACAGCCGAAGGCTGTCCGGGCATGCTGGGAGTTGTAGTTTTGCAATAGATGGAGGCACATTCTCTGAAAAACCCTGGCTTAAAGAATACACCCTATTTGCTTTGCACCCCATTGTATCGTCACAGTGTATCTGTGGCACATTTTTTTTTTTAGTTCACTTATGTTTATACGTACTGTTATTGATGCAGTAAAAAAAAAAGTGACGATCAATCTGTACTTTCACTATGGAAAAATAGTGAAAAAGCAAAAATACTCTGCCCTGTGTGACTCCACTTGGCATTCAGCAATGCTTCTTGGTAAGAATACATAAAAAAGACAGCATGCAATGGAGTATGGCATGGGCTTATTTATCACAAACTCCTTATAAATCTTAGTAAAAAAAATATAGCCTAAGGCTAGGATGCCACTGAGGTTTTTGTCTTGCGTTTTTTTAGTTTTTTTTTAAAACACCAGAAAAACTGCCACAGATTTTCCCTGCATTTCTGTGTATTTTCTGGCGTTTTTGCCTTTGAGTGGAAATAGCATTTTTGGTCCCTTGGCGTTTTTTTCAAAATTTGTTGGGTACAAGAATAAATAAATAAATAAAATAAAGGATGCAGTAGGGATGGAAAAAAAATAAATTTATATTTTTTATTATTAAATTTTTTATACATTTTTAAACAGGGATCAATTTATGTGGGCGGGCAGGGAACTAAAAATGTAGCCGACAATAATAAAAATGTGGAAAGAGGCCATTTAAATGTAAAAATAATATATTTTTTTATAATACATTTTTTAACCCCTTAACAACGAGCGCCATAAATGTACGGCACTGCTAAGTGTCGCTTTGCGCACAGCGCCGTACATATATGGCGCTGCGTTTCTTGATCACCGCTTCTCCGGACGCGGTGATCGGAACGGGATGACTGCTGATATCTATTAGCAGCCATCCCGGCATATCGCCCTGAGACCCCCCCCCCCCTTGTCTGTGATCGCCGTGATTCTCTGCTAAATTCTGACCAGCGAATCACGGCTTTTCTGGGCTGATCGGGTCTCTGGTGACCCGATAGCCTGGAAAATAGGGATGGTCAGAGACAGCTCCGATCACCCTAAAGGATAGGAGCGAGGTAGCAGGGATTGCCACCTCCTCCTATCCCCTGTGATTGGCCAATCAGGACGATCGGCGAATCGCAGGGCAGGGGCGGAGGGTCAAAGTTGAGATCTCCGCTCTGCTCGCTCTGGAAGTCCAGGCAGAGCGGGGCACAGATGCTGGCGGTTGCCAGCGGGGGACGGCGGCAGACAGCGGGGGACCGGCGGCAGACAGCTGAGGACCGGCGGGGGGACCGGCTGCAGGGGGGACCGACGGCGGGGGGGGGACCGGCGGCAGCAGAATGCAGCAGTGAAAATCTGGTAAATGATCTTTACTGCTGCATTGTAGTTTCACAACTACAACTTCCAGCATGCTGGGAGTTGTAGTTTTGCAACATCTGGAGGGCTACAGTTTGGAGATCACTGTAGAGTTGTCTCCAAACTGTGCACTTCCAGATGTTGCAAACTCCCAGCATGACTGTCCAGGCATGCTGAGCGTTGTAGTTCGGCAACATCTGAAGGGCCAGATGTGGCAAAACTACAACTCCCAGCATGCCCTTCGGCTCTCCGGGCATGCTGGGAGTTGTAGTTTTGCAACAACTGGAGGCACACTGGTTGGGAAACACTGTCTGTTTCCTAACTCAGTGTTTCCCAACCTTTGTGCCTCCAGCTATTGCAAAACTACAATGCCCAGCATGCATTGAGAGTTGTAATTTTGCAACAACTGGTGGTACACTGGTGCAGAAACACTGCGGTAGTCTGTTACCCAACTTAGTGTTTCCCAACCAGTGTGTCTCCAGCTGTTGCATAACTACAACTCTCAGCATGCTCGGTATGTCAGTGCATGCTGGGAGTTGTAGTTTTGCAACAGCTGGCGGTTAGCCCCCCCCCCCCCCCAGTGAATGTACAGGGTGGGTTAACAGTAAGTCTCCCGCTTTAAGTTCGAGCTGCAGTAAATTTTCCGCCGCAGCTCAAACTCCTAGCAGGAAACTCGCTGTGAACCCCCGCCTGTGTGAATTTACCCTAAAAACACTACACTATACCTACACAAAATAAAGAGTAAAACACTACATATACACCCCCCTACACTACCCCCCCCCCCAATAAAAATAAAAAAATGTCTCATACGGCAGTGTTTCCAAAACAGAGCCTCCAGCTGTTGCAAAATAACTCCCAGTATTGCTGGACGCCATTGACTGTTCAGGCATGCTGGGAGTTTTGCAACAGCTGGAGGCACCATGTTTGGGGAACGCTGCCGTGTCCATCACTTTGCAAATCCCTAATTTAGGCCTCTCACTTTGGAGCCCTGTCGTATTTCAAGGCAACAGTTTAGGGCCACATATGGGGTATTTCCGGAAATTGCCTAACAAATTTTGCGGGGCTTTTTCTCCTTTTACCCCGTTTGAAAAGGTAAAGTTGGGGTCTACACCAGCATGTTAGTGAAAAAAAAAAGAGGTAAAAGGAAAAAAAGACCCCAAAATTTGTAACATAATTTCTCCTGAGTACGGAAATACCCCATATGTGGGTGTAAAATGCTCTGCGGGTGCACATCATGGCTCAGAAGTGAGAGTGCGCTATGTACATTTGGGGTGTAAATTGGTGATTTGCACAGGGGTGACTGATAAGTTACAGCGGTTCTGACATAAATGCAAAAAAAAAATCCCCCACATGTGACCCCATTTTGGAAACTTCACCCCTCACAGAACATAACAAGGGATATAGTGAGCCTTAACACCCCACAGGTGTTTGACAAATTTTCATTAAAGTTGGACGTGAAAATGAAAAATAAGATTTTTTTCACTAAAATACTGGTGCTACCCCAAAGTATTTATTTTCACAAGGGGTAATAGGAGAAAAAGCCCCCCAAAATTTGTAACACCATTTTTTGGAGTATGGAAATACCCCATATGTGGATGTAAAGAGCTCTGCGGGCGCACTACAGGGCTCAGAAGAGAAGGAGCGCCATTGGGCTTTTTGAGAGAGTATTTGGCTGGAATTGAAGGCCACGTGTGTTCGCAAAGCCCCCATGGTGCCAGAACAGCGGAACCCCCCTACATACGACCACATTTTGGAAACTACACCCCTCACGGAATGTAATAAGGGGTACAGTGAGCATTTGCACCCCACAGGTATCTGACAAATTTTTGGGACAGTGGTCAGTGAAAATGAAAAATTTTATTTTTCATTTGCACAGCCCATTGTTAAAAAAATCTGTCAAACGCCATTGGGATGTAAATGCTAACTGCACCCCTTATTAAATTCTGTGAGGGGTGTAGTTTCCAAAATGGGGTCACATGGGGGGTGTCCACTGTTCTGGTAGCACGGGGGCGTTGTAAATGCACATGGCCCCGGACTTCCATTCCAATCAAATTCTCTTTCCAAAAGCCCAATGGCGCTCCTTGCTTCTGAGCATTGTAGTTCGCCAAAGAGCACTTTACATCCACATATGGGGTATTTCCATACTTAGAAGAAATTGTGTTACACATTTTGGGGGCTTTTTTTCCTATTACCCCTTGTGAAAATGAAAAATTTGGGATAACACCAGCATTTTAGTGAAAAAAATAAAAATTTTCATTCTGACGTCCAACTTTAGCGAAAATTTGTCAATCACCTGTGAGGTGTTAAGGCTCACTACACCCTTTGTTACGTTCCTTGAGGGGTGTAGTTTCAAAAATAGTGTGCCATGTGTTTTTTTTTGCTGTTCTGGCACCATGGGAGCTTCCTAAATGAGACATGACCACCAACAACCATTATAGCAAAATTCGCTCTCCAAAATCCCATTGTCGCTCCTTCCCTTCTGAGCCCCCTAGTGCACGCACAGAGCACTTTACATTCACATATGAGGTATTTCCTTACTCGAGAGAAATGGGGTTACAAATTTTGGGGGACATTTTTACCTATTACCCCTTGTGAAAATGAAAAATGTGGGGTTGCACCAGCATTTTAGTGAAAAAATTAAAATTTTCATTTTCACGTCCAACTATAGTGAAAATTTGTCAAACACCTGTGGGGTATTACGGCTCACTGTACCCCTTGTTATGTTCCTTGAGGGGTGTAGTTTCCAAAATAGTGTGCCATGTGTTTTTTTTTTGCTGTTCTGGCACCATGGGAGCTTCCCAAATGAGACATGCCCCCCAAAAACCATTTCAGCAAAATTCGCTTTCCAAAATCCCATTGTTGCGCCTTCCCTTCTGAGCCCTCTACTGCGCCCGCCGAACACTTTACATCCACATATGAGGTATTTCCTTAATCGAGAGAAATAGGGTTACAAATTTTGGGGGACATCTTTACCTATTACCCCTTGTAAAATGAAAAAAAATGGGTTTACAAGAGTTTGTTAGTGTAAAAAATTGAGATTCAGAATTTTCTCCTCCACTTTGCTATTCCTGTGAAACAGCTAAAGGGTTAACAAACTTTCTGAATGTAATTTTGAATACTTTAAGGGGTGCAGTTTTCATAATGGGGTCTATTATAGGGAATTTCTAACATAAAGACCCTCAAATTCACTTTGAAACAGAACTGGTCCCTGAAAATTCTGTTTTGAAATTTTCATGAAAAATTGGAAAATTGCTGCTAAACTAAAAAGCCCTATAATGTCTTCAAAAAGTAAAAATATGTCAACTTTATGATGAAAACACAAACCAGACATAATGTATATGTGAATCAACATATCATTTATTTGGAATGTCCACTTTCCTAACAAGCAGAGAGCTTCAGAGTTCGAAAAATGCTAAATTGTTTAATTTTTCATGAAATTTGGGATTTTTTCACCAAGAAATTATGCAAGTATCAACAAAAATTTACCCCTAATATGTCATGAAAAAACAATCTCAGAATCAAATTAATAAGTTAAAGCATCTCAGAGTTATGCTTAAATGTGACAGTGGTCAGATTTGCAAAAAAACGGCTGCGTCCTTAAGGTCAAAATGGCTGTGTCCTTAAGGGGTTAAATAATGTGTTTAATAATGTGTATGTTTCACTTTTTTTTCTTTTAAATCAACTGGTGGCAGAAAGTTAAACATATTTGTAAATTACTTCTATTAAAAAAATATTAATCCTTCCAGTACTTATTAGCTGCTGAATGCTACAGAGGAAATTCCTTTCTTTTTGGAACACTGATGACATCACGAGCACAGTGCTCTCTGCTGACATCTCTGTCCATTTTAGCAACCATGCATAGCAGATGTATGCTAAGGGCAGCATGGTGGCTCAGTGGTTAGCACTACTGCCTTGCAGTGCTGGTGACTTGGGTTCAAATCCCACTAAGGACAACAATAAATAAAGCGTTATTATTATAATAACGTCAGCAGAGAGAACTGTGCTCGTGATGTCATCAGAGAGCATTCCAAAAAGAAAATAATTTCCTCTGTAGTATTCAGCAGCTAATAAGTACAGGAAGGATTAAGGTTTTTTAATAGAAGTAATTTACAAATATGTTTAACTTTCTGCCACCAGTTGATTTAAAAGAAAAAAGGTTTTCACCAGAGTACCCCTTTAATTGCAGGTACTACAGCTCCCAACATGGAGCACACTCAGCTCCATGCTGGGAGCTGTAGTACTTGCATTAATAGACAGATCGCAGCGAGTGTCACTTCTGACACCTGTTGCTATCTGTCTATTAATGCAGGTACTACAGCTCCAGGTTGGGAGCAGTAGTACCTGCAGTTAAGGAAAGATCACAGCAGGTGTCACTCCTTCTATGGTCCCCTGCACTGACGTATATATACCATATTGAACCATCTGGCCAATTACAACTCTCTGCGGGAAATATGACTAGGTGTATATATACGTCAGAGCAGGGGACCTTAGAAGAGCGGCTGGCCGCATCTATACATTATACAGGAGGATTGCAGCGGGTGTCAGAAGTGACACCCGGGGTGATCTGTCAATTAGTACAGGTACTACTACTCCCATCATGGAACAGTGTGTTACATGCTGGGAGTAGTAGTACTACCTAAAAAATTTAAAAAATAAAGAAAACAAAATGAAAAACACACACAAACTTTATTCAACACATTATTTAAATACATTATTAATAAAAAGTTTAACAACATTACCGTATTTATCGGCGTATAACACGCACTTTTTTCAGGCTAAAATTTTTAGCCTAAAGTCTATGTGCGTGTTATACGCCGATACCGCCCCAGGAAAGGCAGGGGGAGAGAGGCCGTCGCTGCCCGCTTCTCTCCCCCTGCCTTCCCTGGGGTCTAGAGCCCTGCTGCCGGCCCTTCTCACCCCCTGGCTATCGGCGCCGCTGCCCGTTCTGTCCCCCTGACTATCGGTACCCGGCGCCCCACTGCCGGCGCCGATAGCCAGGGGGAGAGAAGGGGCAGCGGCACCCATTGCCGGCGCCGCTGCCCCGTTGCCTCCCCCCATCCCCGGTGGCATAATTACCTGAGTCGGGTCAGCGCTGCTGCAGGCCTCTGGCGTACGTCCCCTTTGTCGTTGCATGACGTCAGTGCGCCACGCCGTGCATAGCAACGACGCAGGGGACGCACGCCGGAGGCCTGCAGCAGCGCGGACCCGACTCAGGTAATTATGCCACCGGGGATGGGGGGAGGCAACGGGGCAGCGGCGCCGGCAATGGGTGCCGCTGCCCCTTCTCTCCCCCTGGCTATCGGCGCCGGCAGTGGGGCGCCGGTACCGATAGTCAGGGGGACAGAACGGGCAGCGGCGCCGATAGCCAGGGGGAGAGAAGGGCTGGCAGCAGGGCTCTAGACCCCAGGAAAGGCAGGGGGAGAGAAGCGGGCAGCGACGGCCTCTCTCCCCCTGCCTTTCCTGGGGATGTATCGGGGTATACACGCGCACACACGCACCCTCATTTTACCATGGATATTTGGGTAAAAAACTTTTTTAACCCAAATATCCTTGGTAAAATGAGGGTGCGTGTTATAGGCCGGTGCGTGGTATACCCCGATAAATACGGTAATTATAACAAATAGATTATTTATAAATATACATTTTTATTATTGTCAGCTACATTTTTAGTTTCCTGCCCGCCCACATAAATTGTTTAAAAACTAATAAAAATGTTGTTATAAAAAAGATAAATTTTGTTAAATACAATTTTTTCCATAACTACTGTATCTTTTTTATTATTATTTTTTAATGGTACAAAATTTTATTAAAAAAGGTATCTCCATCACTTTTTTGGATCGCTAAAGTCCAAAAAAGAATAAAAACTGCCTGCAAAAATGCCAAAGTTAAAACCCACATGTCTTTTTCTTGGCGTTTTTTTACTCCCATAGACTTCTATGGGAGAAAAATGCCAAGATTTTCCTGAAAAAACGCCAAAGTCTCAACAAGAGGTAGTTTTTTAAAAACTGCTAAGGAGCCAAAAAGAGCTGAAAAACACCTAAAGGATTAAGAAAATGCCAAACTGAGAAATGCCAGGTGGATCAGGCATTTTGCAGTTCACTATTGACTTGCAGCTAACATCTGGCCGTGGAGTGTTTTTTCAAAGAAAAAACGCTGTGCGGCAAAATGGGCATTTTTATCAGCGTTTTTGCATGTAAAACCTCAGTGGAATCCTAACCTAAAGGTGGATCTATAATACTGTCATATGCATGAGAGCATTAGAGCAGATATCAACAGCTTACTATGTCCCCATGACAACACTTCTAGTTCTGTGCTTGGAAAGTCTGTGTAATCATAGAAAAGCCAGTGCCCTGTATTCGATCAGTATCCAACCTGTTTTTCATATAGTCAGACCTTGTGGAGTCTTTTTTAAATGGCTGTAAGGAGAAGAGTTAATGACCAGGAATGAGGCTGACACTATGAACCCCCTCCTGTCTTTTGGACTGTATTACTATGGATATGATAATAGGGGGTGCTGTTTTTTTGCCCAAAGAGAAAGCATGTAGAGGCGTGTGCTCCATATGTATGTGTTGTATGTACATGATACAATAAACTTTCCCATGACTCCGCCGTGTGCTGGGGAGGGATAGCTTCTTCTCCATGTCATATGTAAGGGAGTGGCAGAGCGGCCATGCTGCACATCTCTTTTTGTGGGCCATAGGGTGTTTGTATATCTTGTGTGCTGTGGGGGAGGAGGAGGCCTGTGCTGGGGGAGGAGGAGGCCTGTGCTGGGGCCCCTGATGTCCATGTGCAGGTTGTGATTCCAGTCTTATATAGTGAGGGAGTGGCGTCATGTGTGTTTTTCTGAGCTGCTCTTTGTGTGCTGCTCATGTCTCCAGATTGGATGGTGGGGGAGGGGTAGGCTCGCTGCTCATGTTTCTGCTCGGGGTGGTGGTGGAGTCTGTGGTGTGTGTGGGGGAGGGTGGCTTATTTCCTCTCACATGGTTATACAGCTCTCCTGTCTGGGGGAAGGGTGGACTGTGTCCTTGTTCTCCGAGGGCGAGGATGATTCTAGATCATTCTGCTCGGTTTTCTGGAATATTCTGATTCATTCTTATTAATCCAGTATGACACATGTAGCGCAGGATTCAGTACATGATTCAGATACATTGAAGGCGATCAATAGACGGCAGTGACTACAAATAATAGTGATGTAAATGAATGACCATGTAATCTATGTACGGATATAAATAGAGTTAAAAATAGTGCAGAAACGTTTTGAACATTCTTCATATATGATTGGTTGCTACGTCTTGCTTCGTAAATCTCCCTCTTTGTTTTATGTCAACGATTTCATGTTTGGATTTTGAAAAATATATATAGAAAAAATAATCATTGCATTCTATTTTATGTTGTAAATTACTGTTGCAAAATAAGTGTGCCGTAAAGAAGGAGCGCGCTTGCTTTGTAACGCGTAGGTTGTTTGGTCCTCTGTGCCCACCATACTGATGTCATTATTTTCAGGAGCTAGGCTCTTTTTTGGGTTTACACCCGCATTGGTTCGTGATGCCGCCAGCTGGGGCGCTCTCTTGTTTAGTTGGACTATATCCCCGCTCCCCAAAACATGTACGGAGTGTGGTAGTTGTCTGCTGTGACACCTTTACACACGATTCAGTAGTAGCAGTGCTTGCTGATACAGAGAATGTATATTCGGACAGATGATTGCACATGAACACACCTGGTGTGGATGGGGAATTTTGCTATATACACAGATCATAGACTGGTACCATTGTTCTTTACTGTATATTCATGCTTGGTGGTTGCACAGTGTCCCACTATATTAAAGGGGTACTCCGGTGGAAAACATTTTTTTAAATCAACTAGTGCCAGAAAGTTAAGCAGATTTGTAAATTACTTCAATTAAAAAATCTTAACCCTTCCAGTACTTTTTAGCAGCTGTATGCTACAGAGGAAATTATTTTCTTTCTGTCTTGTCCGCAGTGCTCTCTGCTGACACCTCTGTCCAGAGCAGGAGAAAATCCCCATTGCAAACCAATGCTGCTCTGGACAGTTCTTGACACGGACAGAGGTGTCAGCAGAGAGCACTGTGGACAAGACAAAAAAGAAATTCAAAGATAAAAGAATTTCCTCTGTAGCCTACAGCTGCTAAAAAGTACTGGAAGGGTAAAGATTTTTTGAATAGAAGTCATTTACAAATCTGTTTAACTTTCTGGCACCAGTTGATTTAAAAAAAAAATATATATATATTATTTCCACTGGAGTATCCCTTTAACCTTTTGGGTGGGTAATTTATATTATGGGTCTATTCACATGTAACTAGTATGATTTAAAGCTGCAGAGTTCAATGCAAACTAAATGACTGAACATAGCTTTAAATCTGCAGCTTTGAATCCTGCGCATCAAAAATGCACAGGATACTGTACAAGTAAATACACCCTAAGCGTAGGGTCACATGTAGCGTATACCCTGCGCATGTGACACTGCGTATTTAAAGCTTTGCTGTGCTAACAAAGTCTATGGGAGTAATAAAAAACACCCATAGACTTTGCTAGCACTAAAATACGCAGCATCAAATATGCTGTGTATACACTACATGTGACCCTATCCTTAGGGTGTATTGCGGCACTCCAGGCAATGCTGTATTTGATAGTAATGTGTATCGATCTTTATCTGTGCACTCACTATACTCATCGTGATCAAGATTTTTTGTACTTACATATCCACTTTACATTTTTTTTGTGTAGTATCCTTATGCGCCAGAGTTTATTTTTATTTAATGTTATAAATATACTGTTAGATTTCTATATTATAAAAGTGTCACTTCTACTACAGACATTAGTGTCATAGTAAATAGTTGTCCTTACGCATTTCAGGCTTTCAGCAGTTAATTGCTGTAGAAGAGTAAAAATTATTTCTTCTCTTGAAAAGCGCCCACTAGTGAAAGAATTTAGGACATTTTTGGAGCCATTTTGTCTATGTTATAATTTTGGCTTTAGAAACTGCCAATATATTTGTTATACAGGGAAACAAAGCAGATATAAGGAAAGCATAAGGGGATTGTAACATGAAATGACCCTGCAGCGATCTCAGACTACCTGTTCATATGATGCCAAATTTTTATTTTATATATGCTACTGTGAGACAAACTAAAATTTCACTTGTCCATAGACTGTAGTTACACTGAAGTTACAATGTGACATTAACAGGATATTTCCATCTCAGGATGTTTTGGTTTATCACCAGTATATCTATAAAGTTATCATCCTGGGGGATGATCTCTTAGATCTCTTAGGGCCTAACATTGACCCCCCCTCCCCTCCAAAAAAATATACAGCGGTTTCTTTTCCTGCACATTTAGGACTCTATGGACATATAGATCTACATGTATTATTTTGCATCTCATTATGTTTCACACACATTTAGGGGACAATTCATCAAGGCGTGCATGCCAAACTGGCGTTAAAGTCAAGCCAAATTTGTCACAAAACTTTTATTTCATTTTTGTGGGTGAAAAAATCTTAACAAAATTGACTTTTATGCCAGTTTTCTGTAAGCATTGATAACAAGTCAGCTCTCACAGTTATTTCTGGTACATTTTCTAGAAAAGTTTACTTATGTTTACATGTATTGTTTTTGATGCAGTAAAGAATTGTGTGGATAAAATCCCTACTTTCTGATAATGTAAAATTGAACATCACATGATTTTATTTCTCACAAAATGTTTATAAATTGTTATGAACTTAAAGAAGCACCCAGACACAGATCCATAATACAACCTTGTGCATGACAGCATGTCGTATTACTGAGGGCAGATATCAACAGGTTAGGAGATGGTCCTCGCTGCCTGTGTCCCCATGACAACACTTCCTAGTTCTGTGCTTGGTCATTCACTGTATTCATCATGGCTCCTGTATCAGATCAGACCTGTTTTTCATACAGCCAGAACTAGTGACGGAAGTCAGTTCTAGATGGTGCAGCTAGAAAGACAAATAATTACTGAGAGGCTGACACTATTGTAGTAGCCTGGGGGATGTAGGGTATGGGGAGTGTAGCTGTGCGGGTATTAAAGGGTGTTTGTTAACCCTTGCTATTTGTGACGCCAGGGTGTGGTCTCCTCAATAAAGCTTTTCCTACCGCCGCCCTTCCCAGGAACGATAGGGAGGTAGATGATAATAGTTTTGAGGTAGTGAGTAATAATGGATTGTCCACAACCGAAAAGCTTCTGTAAACAGCGGCAACTTTACTGAAGATTTTCTGTACGCTTCATTAACATAACAGTCTCTCATCAATCCAACAGCTTCTTTTAGGAGATTGACAATGGTTGGGACTTCAGCTTTAAAAGTCTTTTGACTATTGCGCTGTTCCTCTGGATTTAGGGGAATTAGTTGCGGTCCAGTAGTAACGCTAGCATTAGCAGGAATTAGAGTAAAACTCACGATTTTTGGTTCTGCTGAGGCCGTAAGGTTTGGAGGCCTAGCGTGTCTTTGAAAGTTGCATAGCACACTGTCCTGTTAGTCCGGCATCCACGAGAGCAGCAACCCAAGAGAGCGATAATTGGACGCAGCTCCCTTATATGGGCAGGGGCTGGACTAACGCTAATTGGTCCAAACTGATGTCAATCAAATTAACAGAGATTTGTGGGTAACACATGACCCAAGGACCTCCTAAGGTCCTGCAACATACCATAGAGGCTACTAGCCTGGTCAAATGACCGAAGGTCCTGCGACGCTGAACAAGGTAAGTACTATACATTCCTATACATCTCTATACAATTATAGATATAATTACTAATATATACATTTATGAACATGAAAGTTAGAATTAAGGAGAGGCGACTAGGGGTTGTCCCACCTGTGGAACCCTACCTGAACGTAGTTACTCTGACTTTGGGGACCTCTACACTAGGTACTGGATGCAATACGGTACCGGGACACCACACTATGAACCCCTCCTTACCTCCGGGCTGTATTACTGTGGTGTCCCGGTACAGGACGTGTCCTGTCCCTTTTGTCCAGAGTCCCCTCAGCCAGAGTCCTTCCATGCTAATGGGCTCTCCTGAAGGGCTAACCCCTAGTCGCCTCTTAATATGGTGATATTTAACGTATATATTTATATATGTAATTAATCTAGGATACCTCTGTATAGGACTTTAGAGGTCACGTGCCTGTAATTGATTGTACTATGGTTCAAGGACCTTTGGGACATGTGATATACCATGTGATATATCAAGAGAAAGCACATCTCATATCTCATCAGTTCAAGCTAGGCCTGAAGCCTTATCTTCCGCAGCCACTAAACTGTGAGTTATCAAGCTCAAAACCACTAAAATCCTTTTTGACTACTGCAACTCAACTATCATAAATTCAGTAGCACAGTGGCTAGCAAATCAAAGCTCATTATACTCAGAAGTCCCAGCAAACCTGTGAGGAATCTGAACTACGGTCCTCTATTCAAAACTGTTTTGTTACCTGCAATTACATAAACTATGCAGTAAAGTTTATTCCGGTTTTCATCAACCTCTGCTGTGGACATTACGTTATTTTCCCTACCATTTGTGGGACGGTTGGCGGTAGGACCATTACTCTAAGGAAACCTCACCCTGGCGTCACGACAACATAGGGTTAATACCAACATACTCTACACTATTACCTGCACCACCCAGCCACCACATTACTATACAACAATAAACAACTAAAATAATCTATAGAAATCTCTAGGTTGCAAGTTTCTCACACAAACTATGTTCTGACAGTATTGAGCAAGGTCAATGTACATTGGATAAACCATATTGTTGCAAAAGAAGATTCTCTCTGACTGTGTCCCCATGACAACACTTATTAGTTCTGTGCTCTGACGTATCATTGTAATCAAATGGAAAACCGCACCCAAAGAAACAGGTCAGACTTGATTTTCATTTGCTTCACTTTTCTACACATCTCCCAGCTGGTTGGTTGATATAAAACCCAATATCCATATAATAGCAGTGATCTGCCAGAACATAGGGCCCCCAAGTATTGTCATAATGGCACCAAAGCTGATCGGAGGCTGTAAACATTGATAACCTGATGTCAGAATAGGACATTTATACTTTCTATATCACAAAGGTCACTGACCCCCGGACAGCAGGGATAATATTTGTCTGGCAGCGGCTGGAGGTTCTACATACAGTCAGAGCTTGTGGAGTCATTTCCAGATGGTGGGACTGTAAGGAACCTTAAAGTGGTACTCCGATGGAAAACAATCTTTTTCAAATCAACTGGTCTTAGAAAGTTAATCAGATTTGTAAATGACTTCTATTAAAAAACCTTAATCCTTCCAGTACTTTTCAGCTGCTGTATGCTCCAGAGGAAGTTGTGTAGTTCTTTTCTGTCTGACCACAGTGCTCTCTGCTGACACCTCTGTCCATGTCAGGAACTGTCCAGAGCAGGAGTAAATCCCCATAGCAAACCTCTCCTGCTCCAGGCAGTTCCTGACATGGACAGAGGTGTCAGCAGAGAGCACTGTGGTCAGACAGAAAAGAACTACACAACTTCCTCTGTAGTATACAGCAGCTGATAAGTACTGGAAGGATTAAGATTTTTAAATAGAAGTAATTTACAAATCTGTTTAACTTTCTGGCACCAGTAAATTGTTTTCCACCGGAGTACTCCTTTAAAGGAGAGGAGTAAAAAACCAAGAATGAGGCTTACACTATGAACCCCTCCTGTCCTCCATGCTGTATTACTATGGATATGTTTTTGAGGGGCACTGTGTTTCCCCCCCCTCCTATTGTGATATGTGCCAACTTGAAGGTGTGCCTGCCAGCCCCCTCTCATTTTTGTGGGTATGACTTAAAAAATCTTTAAGCATTTTACGCTTTTTCAATTGTCGGTCTGTTTATTTGTGATATACTGTCCGAATAATACATGTACCATTTTCTTCTAAACATTTGTTGTATGGGTGTGTACTATATGCATATGTGTCTTCTTGTTCTTTTTTTGTTTATTGAGGAGGTGCAGGTTGTGATCCCAGTCTTATATAGTGAGGGAGTGGCGTTGTGTGTTTTTCTGAGCTGCTCTTTGTGTGCTGCTCATGTCTCCAGATTGGATGGTGGGGGAGGGGTAGGCTCGCTGCTCATGTTTCTGCTCGGGTGGTGGTGGAGTCTGTGATGTGTGTGGGGGAGGGCGGCTTATATCCTCTCACATAGTTATACAACATCCTGTTTATGGGCTATGCTGATTCTAGATCTTTCTGCTTTAGTAATGCTAATTTGTTTTGTAGATAATTTTATTTCTATGTTAATAAACCTGTATGAAACATGTAGCCAAGGATTCGAGAGATCTGAGTGGTAGACCTTAAAGGAGTAGTCTGATCACAGGCGGTCTAACCACTGGGACCCCCTTGATCACCTGTACACGCTTTGGCTCTACTTCTGAACGGGGCAGGGATCGATTCGGCCCCTCTATGCATCTTTATGGGAGAGCCAAATATGTCTTTAAAGATGCCCCTAGACATCTTATCCCCTATCCAAAGGATAGGGGATAAGATGTTTTATCACAGAGTTTGGGTAGCCGCGGTTGTCACGCCTCGACGCCTCCATTCATGTCTATGGGAGGGCCGCCACGCCCCCTCCCATTGGCATGAATGGAGGGGGCGTGGTGTGACATCACGACCGGGGTCATCCAAACCCAGCGCTTTGTCCAGAATGCCGGATGCTGCAAGGAGATCGAGATGAGACATCGTATCCCCTATCCAAAGGGGCGGAGTACCCTTTTAATATGTCTGCTAAAGAACAATTGAGTAAAAGGGACAGTGACCAAATCATCATTCTCCAGATTCCTACGCTGGACAATCCCAAGCTGTATTTTATGTGTCTGTGTCTCACTAGATTTTGCATAAGCAGTTCAGTAAAGTTACATGTTGTTTACTGGAATCCTAGCTTTAGAGGTCTTATTCCTGTACTGAATAAATAGGAAGAAGTCCAGGCACTCAAGATTGCCTTTAAGCTATTTTATTCCCACATATCTTATCAAAGTTGCAACACAAAGGACGCGTTTCGGCACAGAGACTTTATCAACTGTTATTCCTGGGCTGTGTTGCTGGGACTTGATGGAACTGCTGAAAGCGTTTCAGGCATTCAGAAGTTAATTGCTATAAAGATGAAGTGTTATTTCTCTTCTTGAATAGCGCCCTCTAGTGACAGAGTGTAAGAACTGAGAATTTTTGGGGGCCATTTCATGTTTTTGCTCTAGAAATGCTGTACAGGGAAACAACATGAATATGAAGAAATCATAGGGAGTCGTAAAAGGAAATGGCCCCTTAGTGAGCACTATCTGTCCATGTGATAACACTTATATTTTCTATAAGACACTGTGGCGCAAACTGAAATTGTGTTATTAGAATTATTTCAATATTGTTTTAAAATTGTTCCTAAAAAAAAAAAAGGTTCAGAATTATAGCATCTTAGTTATTTTACCTGCAGGATCTATTTTAGTTCTTTCTAGTTGTCCATGGAGCTGTCACGTATGAACAGGGAACAGTAAAGCCCTAACTCACCCACAGCCGCTGTCCCTACATATTGCCTATCCGCCGGGGCAGCGTTGTCAAAATAATAAAATACAAAAACAGTAGGAGTCTGGAAACAGCTGGAGACACACAAACTAACAGAGATACAATAAGACACACACGGTCAAATCAATTTCAGTCTATCCGAGGTAGATACCAGGAAATAGCAGAATACAGGAATGCAGAGCAAGAGAAGAGTCAAGAGAAAAGCCTAAAATAAATAAACAAGCAGGTATCCAGTAAGCAGGAGGCATAACCTTTCACGGACGCTGGACTGATCACTGCACCCAGCTTATATAGGCAGGTGATCAGGATACAGCAGAGCTGAGAACCACACCCAGACGACACAGGTGAGCTCCAAGCAGCTCCAGCCCAACTAGAGTCATTTAACTCTTCATGTTTGCCCAGAGCCAGACGTTACAGGAGCAACATAATAGTAATACTGTGCAATAAAGGCGTACTCCAGGGAATGGACATTTATCCCCTATCCACATGATGGGGGGGGGGGGGGTACCGATTGCTGACACGACCTGCGATCTTCTGTATGGTGTCCAGCTACTCACTCATCCTCAGCGTCCTCCAGCCCCCACCCTTGGAGACAAGTGCAAGTGATGCTCCACTCAGCCAATCAGCTGCTGAATCACTTGCACTGGTCTAAGAGAGCGGGGCCCAGAGTGCGCAGAGGACGCGAAAGTAGTGGGGCCCTATACAGAAGATTGTGAAAGGTCTCAGCGATTGGACCCCCCACGATCAGATTCTTATCCTCCATCCTGTGGCCAGAGTATCCCTTTAA
Organism: Hyla sarda; assembly: GCF_029499605.1. NCBI lineage: Eukaryota > Metazoa > Chordata > Amphibia > Anura > Hylidae > Hyla > Hyla sarda. The sequence goes on from NC_079194.1 coordinate 55,089,038, forward strand.
TGCACATTGTAACTTCCATGTTCCTACAGGGACAACTAGGGACAGGATATTCTCATCTCAGAATATTGTGGCTTATCACTGGCATATTTATAAAGTTATGATCATGGGGATCCTGTCCCTTGCTATGCACAGAGATGTATCCTATTTGTGTTGTATCCAATTTTGTCTTGTAATCCCGGTATGTCTCACAATTTTTGGGGAATCAATGTGTAGACCTGACAAAGAGATTTGTGTTATTCTTGAAACGCGTTGTTCATAAATAAACTGTTTATTATTTTACCAAGTCCGGAATTTCGGGTAATTTTAATCACTACAAGATCGCCTGCAACACACGTCTTTTTACCCCAACCATCCCCCGGAGCTCATACCACAAGCGGAGGATATACCTAGGGTTTCTGGATTGGGTGCTTTGGAATTGTTTTCCCAACGCTGACTCCAAACCAGCCAGATGAGCAGTGTTATTTCTCCTAACTATATTGCACACAAGTGTATCCTGAAGTAATGGCACTTAGGGCACCTTTTATCTTTTGTCCCTTTTTTCTCCTAATTCTACAGTGTCTTTGTGGCACGTTTTTTTTATTTTTATAAAAGTTTACTTATGTTTACATGTACTGTTTTTCATGCAAGGTGTGATGATAAAATTCACATTTTCCGTATGGAAAAATAACCGTACCGTGTTCCTCCATCTGGCATCATATTTTCCAGCAATGCTTCTAGGGGAAAAATACCTAAAAACACAACATGCATATGATCATGACACAAATCTGTTTCTCACAAACTCTTTATTAGGGTCTATTCACACTTCTGAATTTCATCTTGCAGAAATGCAGAAGTGTGAATGGAAGTGCAAAATCCCATAGAAGTCTATGGGCTTTAATTTGAGGCGGATAAGAGTGTGGAATCCCATAGAAGTCTATGGGCTTTAACTAGCAAGCAGAAATTCTGCAGTGTGAATAGACCTTTAAGGTACATTCACATGCTCGTAACTGCGGAAAATCCTCTGCGAGTTTTTCCAGTATTAATTTCAATGGGACTGCTGGCAATCTGTAAATCTGCCATTATTGCACATTTTCTGTGGACCCATTGAAGTGAACAATAGAGAAACTCTCAGTGGATTTCCCGCAGTTACAAGCATGTGGACATACAGAAAAGGAAGAAAATATGGATCTATAATACAGCGATGTACATAATATGTTTTATCAGTGAAGATATCAGCAGTTTATATTTCAGATCTCCTATGAGAAGAGTCTCTCTACATGTGTCCCCATGACAACACTTCTAGTTCTGCATTGTGGTTACTTAGAGGTATACCGGCCAAAGACATCTTATCCCCTATCCTTTGGATAGGGGATAAGATGTCTGATTGCAGGGGCCCCGCCGCTGGGACCCCCGTGATCTTCGTGCAGCACCGGCATTCTACGTGGGGCTGCTGCTCCAGTCTCGGAAACCTCTGTGTTTCTGATCGTGGGGGGCCTGCCGCTCCCTCCATACATGTGTATGAGAGTGGTGTGATGTGTGATGTGACTTGTGTGATGTCACAAGGGGGGCGTGGTGGGACATCACGCCTCCAGTCCCGGAAACACAGAGGTTTCCGAGACTGGAGCAGCTGCCCCACATAGGATACGGGTACTGTATGGAGATTGTGGAGGCCCCCCACGATTAGGCATCTTATCCCCTATCCTTTGGAATACCCCTTTAATGTAGTCATGGGTAAACAAGGTTGTAGTAACGTATCCAGGGCCGCCATCAAGGGGGTACAGGCAGTACCCCCGTACGGGGCCTGGTGCCCAGGTGGGTCCTTGGCTCCATGACCATCCCTGCTCACTGCCCGCAGGAAGTAGACCCCACCCGGCCGGGCTAATACTGAGTATCCGGGACACTCATCCCAGATCCCCAGCAGACAGCGCTGCCTTCTCCTGTATGCGCGATACACACACATACAGGAGAAGGCGTCCCCTCTGTCTGAGCCACATCTGCAGCTTACACAGAGGAGACGTGACATCCGCCCCCACACAGCATGCTGTACAAGCGCCGATGACGTCACTCATCGGCGCCTGTACTATGGAGGGGAGATGACGCGGGCCCCTGCTGCTGAGGCGATTGCTGCATGGGACATAAAGTGAGCATCATTTTTTTTTTTTTTTACTCTTCCTATACCTATAGGGAAAGGGGGGTAACTCTGCCTATACCTATAGGGAAAGGGGGGTAACTCTGCCTATACCTATAGGGAAAGGGGGGAAACTCTGCCTATACCTATGGGGAAAGGGGGGGGGAGAACTCTGCCTATACCCATGGGGAAGAGGAGGGGGGTAACTCTGCCTACACCTATGGGGGGGGGGGACACACACTTTATACCTGGATGCCTAACTACTTACCTACATACCGGGCTATCTAACTATGTACCTGGCCTTCATACATGGCTGCCTAGCTACCTAGCTAGCCCCCTACCTACCTGGCTTGTCACCTACCTACATATCTGGCTTCCCGATCTATCTACCTTGTTACCAATTTACCGGGTTACCTACCTTCCTGCCCTTTTACTGTGCAGGATACCAAGGAGGGCATTATTACAGTTTGTGGGCCTATAGATGGAAAGATTTTGTAGAGGCGGGGAGGACACTTAAAAAATGCAGAGTCTGACATGTTTTTCCTGCAGATGTTAAGAGATCCACATGGCGGTCTTATCCGGACAGAGAAGAAAAGGAAAGAGGACGCCGCTGATCAGAAAAACGTAATTGTGAGTCCCAAAATGTAACTGTAATTACTTATATGGTACAGATCCTGTGTACAGCTGTTATCTACCGCAGTATGGTCCTGTATATAATCACTTATATTGTATACAGATCCTTTATAGTATACTGGTCTGTGTATAGTGGTTTTATTCAGTACAGTATGGCGGTATTATCCAGTTATTGTGTGGTGGTATATATTTACTCCTTGTATACCAGTATTATTGGTCATGGAAATGTATCTACATTAAAGTGTTTCTTACATATATAAATTTTAGTTTATTGTGTGTGGGATTTGGGTGGAATAAGGGCGTAGCAGAAGATTGATGAGCTGCAGAGCCTAGCAGGGGCCCTTGCCTTTTTTTTGGTCCGGGGGCCCCGAGTGTTGTCAGTCCGCCCCTGGCTATGACCCACAGGCCATAGCAGTCGATCCTGACCCCAGACTAGAAAAGGAGTGATTGGACCACGGAAACTGGCCGATACACAGACATACTGCCTGCAGCCGCATCCTATATGTGGCTGGAGGCAGAATGTCTGTGGAGGGCCTACAGCAGTATATGGGGGCACAGAGGGGAGGGGGGGGGTCATTAAATATATATGGGGGGCACCAAGAGGGGGTCATTAAATATATTATGGGGGCACTGAGAGAGAGTCATTAAATATATATATGGGGCACCAAGAGGGGGGGGGGGTGTCAATAAATATATATGGGGGCACCAAGAGGGGGTGATTAAATATATAGGGGGGCACAGAAGGAAGGGGGATTTACAAATATACATGGGGGCACCAAGGGGGTCATTAACAATATATGGGGAAAAGGGGGGGTCTATAAATATTTAGGGGGGCACAGAGGGGTGTACATATATATACAGGGGCACAGAGAGGCACAAAGTGGGCACTATTAATGTGTGCAGCCATACACATGAGGAGTCTGTAAAGAAGTGGGCATTGTGCTGAAGAAAGGTGCCTAAAATGTTTGTCTGGCAGGTTCTTTGGAGACGAGTCTTCATGATGGCCTCTGATCAAAGAAGACGTAGCTTGTGAGTCAGTAAAAGTAACTGTAATCCCTTATAATGGCTGCAGAGCCCTTGCTAGTATCTACCTCTGTATGATCAGTATGTGGCACTATTTTTGAATTTTTAGGGAAGTTTCACAGTAACTAGATTAGGGTGTATTAGAATATAGCAGGGTGCAGTGCAGTAAAATACTGTGCAGCACAATGTCTTACTGCACTGCACTCTGCATTAATCTAATTAGGAATATATAATTAGAAAATAAAATAAGATTAAGGACAGGCCCTGGGGACAGATTTGGGGGCGGGCTACCTGGGGGAAGGGGGGGGGGGGGCATGCCTTGAGCTGTGTAAGGGCCCTGAACGTATCAGACCCGTTTTCATACATTCAGTGCTTGTGGAGGGAGTCAATTCTAGATGGTGGAGTCTGTGGTGTGTGGGGGAGGGGAGGGTGGCTTATTTCCTCTCACATGGTTATACAGTTCTCCTGTCTGAAGGGTGGACGGTGTCCTTGTTCCTCGTAATGATTATTCTCTGAGGGCGATGATGATTCTAGATCATTCTGTTTGGTTTCTGGATTATTCCGATTCTTTGTTAAAAAATCTGAAATAAAATATATAGCGCAGGATTCGCTACATGATTCAGATACACTTGTAATTGAAGGCGATCAGCGGATCCGCAGATGGAAGTGTCTACAAATAATAGAGATTTCCAAGAAAGACAATGTAATGTATGTACAGCGCTGCAGCATAGGATGGCGCTTTACCTTCATAATGTAACAAATAATATTGCAATAATATTGGAGTATTTATAGAGAACAAAAAACAAAAGAAGTTATCCTACGAAGGGTTAAAGGAGTACTGTGCCAACTAAATGTTCTGAATGCTGGCCAGTGGAGTACCCCTTTAAAACCTTGTGATTCTCATGTAATGAAGCTCACTTCCGCAGTCTGTGTGAATAGATCCTAAGGTTCCCCCTTATTCTTTCTAAGTATTTACAGTCTGTGACGGTTTCCAAGAGTGCGATGCTGATTCTAGGTCATTCTGCTTTGTTTTCTGGAGCATTTAGGATCATCGTAATGAAATGAGTATCGCAGGATTCACTACATAATAAAATACATTTCAAATTAAAGGCGATCAGGAGATGACAGTGACTGCAAATAATAGTAAGATGCCAGAATGAGGAATATAATCTATGTACAGTAATAACATTCTGAGACTTCAGGGAGTATAGTTTTCACTTCAAGGCTGTACTATGTTTGAAATCATATTAAAAAAAAATATGGATTTTGTTTTTATAGATATCACCAATTGCATATTTGTGTTATATGATAATTACTAATAATTTATATAATTAGTATTTGCCTTAAAAACTATTTTAAATAGTTTAGCCAACACATTTCAGGCTTTTATTAGTAAAAGGGAATCTGTCAGTTGAATTTGCTGACAAAGCTGCAGATACCAATGAATAGCTGTGGGGTATAAAATCAAACTGCACCTTTCCTGGAGATGATGATGGCTGCCAAACTTATACAATTGTCTTTTTATTTCCCTCAAGTGTCAATGAGGCGGGGCTGAGCCGCTTAAGTCCCACAGCCTGGCATAACTCTTCACTCGTGCTCACCACCCAACACCTTCTTTACTAATGTACAGAGCTCTATATGTAAACCAAAACTAAAACAAAACACAGGCAGTGCTCCATTAAGACCAGGATTGGTATAATAAAAGTGGTGCTTACCACATAAAGTTACACTCCACCAAGTGTAACTATGGAAAAGAGTAGTGGTTTTTAGGTGCCTGCAGCCGCTCCACATCCAACCTAAAATATAAAACAAAATTTCCTCCAATGTGACGACAGGAATCAGGGCGCTGGTCACACAGACAAGAGGGATCTCAAGTTTAATCGCCCATGATGCAACGCGTTTCACGGTAAGACTGCTTCATCAGGCATTCCTGGTATGCCTGATGAAGCAGTCTTACTGTGAAACGTGTTGCATCATGGGTGATTAAACCTGAGATCCCTCTTGTCTGTGTGTCCAGCATCCTGAATCCCGTTGGAGGAAATTTGGTTTTCTGTATTTAAACCAAGGAGGTACTAGGAGGTAAGGGAGAGGCATGTTAGGGTGTGGCACTTGAGAAGCCCTGGTCACACCTCCTTGACACTTGGCTCCAGGAAAGGTACAATTTGCTTTAAAGGGGTACTTCACTGGTAAGCGTTCAGAAGTAAATGTTCCAAATGCTGTTTTTTGCGATCTGGGGGTCGGCCACGTGCCCTCGTGACATCACGGCCATGCCCCCTCAATGCAAGTCAATGGGAGAGGGCGTGATGGCCGTGATGCCACGAGAGGCGTGGCTGACCCCCGCAGCAAGAAAACAGCGTTCAGAGTATTTACTCCCGAATGCTGGCCAGTGGAGTGCCCCTTTAATATACTAAAAGCTTTCCAATTATGTCTGCAGCTCTTAGCAGCAAATAGAGCTGACAGGTTCCCTTTATAATAATACAAATAATTCTTTATTTATATAGCGCACAGTGATTCTGCAGTGCTGAACAGTCAGATTGGTCCCTGTCCCACTGGCGCTCATAATCTCACTTATCAGTATGTTATTTGAAGTGTGGGAGAAAACCAACACAAACACAGGGAGAACATACAAACTCATTGCAGATGTCCCCCTTGGTGGGATTTGAATGTAGGACCCCAGTTACAAGGCAACAATGCTAACCACTGAGATTTGTAGATTAAAGTTTTATTTCTGTTCTGCAAAAGCGCCCTCTAGTGATCGTGTGGAAGAATTGAGCAGTTTTTTTTTTTTTTTTTTTTTCTCTTTTGCAGTTTTAGCTATAAAAAACACTAATATGTCAGCTGTACAGGAAAAAAACAATAGGTATTAAGATGTCTTGGTGCAAAGTCAAATGAAATGGTCCTGCAGTAAGCTCAGATTTCTTCCTTAGACCAGTGTTTCCCAACCAGGGTGCCTCCAGCTGTTGGGAAACTACAACTCCCAGCATGCCTGGAAAGCCTTTCCGATCATGCTGGGAGTTGTAGTTTTGCAGCAGCTGGAGCCACCCTCATTGGGAAACACTGATTTAGGCCATGTTCACACAGTGAAAATCCGCTGGAAATATTCCACTCGAAAATTCCACTGCAGCAGAGTCCCATTGATTCAATATAATTCTGCTGCATTTTGCACATGGCAGATTTTCCACATTGGAAATCCCGATTTCAGCATCTGCAGAAACAATTCACTTGTTCATTGTTTCTGCAGATTTCGCTTGGAAATGCCATCTATAGAGATGGTGCATTTCCGAGTGGTCTCAGCGCCAGCCAAACAGTGTTTTCTTTTACATTGTGGGAACATCGCCTTAGGGTACAATCACAAATCCTTATTTTTGCTGCAGTATGGAAAAATAGTGGACAACCATAACCATCCGGCATTGTATTCTCCATCAGTGCCTCTAGAAAAAATACCTACATAACAAAGCGGACAATGGAGCGCGGCAGGAAGTCATTTCTTATAAATATGTGTAAAAAAACTAAACAAATGTGGATCCGTCATACAACAGCTTAGGTTGCAGATCTCCAATGAGAAGATCATTTCTGCCTGTGTCCTCTTGACAACATTAACTAAGATCCTATCTGCCTGTGTGCCCATGACAACACTTAAGATACTCTCTGTCTGTCCCCATGACAAGACTTACTAAGCTCCTCTCTGCCTGTGTCCCTATGACAAGACTTACTAAGATTCTCTCTGCATGTGTCCCTATGACAACACTTACTAAGATCCTCTCTGCCTGTGTCCCTATGACAACACTTCCTAGTTCTGTTCTCTGGCAGATCACTATGATTATAGAAAAACCACAATGAAAATAATGGGTCAGACCTGTTTTTCACATGCTGGAGCTTTGCATCCACATAAAGGTAGAACATAGACCCACTAAATATTGTCATAATGGCAAGGAATCCCATCAGAAGATATAGACTTCAACCATTGATAACCTGATGTCCGAATATCATAGTTACAATTATTCAGGACTTTCTATATCACAAAGGTCACTGACCCCCGGACAGCAGGGATAATATTTGTCTGGCAGCGGCTGGAGGTTCTACATACAGTCAGATCTTGTGGGGTCATTTCTAGATGGTGCAGTTGTAAGGAACCTGAAAGGAGAGGGGTAAATACCCAAGAATGAGGCTGACACTATGAACCCCTCCTGTCCTCCGGGCTGAATTACTATGGTGATGCTGATAGGGGGCGCAGTGTTTTTTCCCATACAGGAAGCATGTAGAGACGTGTGCCCCATATGTACGTGTTGTATGTACATGATGCAATAAACTTTTCCATGACTCCGTTGTGTGCTGGGGAGGGATAGCTTCTTCTCCATGTCATATGTAAGGGAGTTACTGCAGATCTCTTTTTGTGGGTCCTAGGGGAGTGGTATGTCTTGTGTGCTGTGGGGGAGGAGGAGGCCTGTGCTGAGGGAGGAGGAGGCCTGTGCTGGGGCCCCTGATGTCCATGTGCAGGTTGTGATCCCAGTCTTATATAGTGAGGGAGTGGCGTCATGTGTTTTTCTGAGCTGCTCTTTGTGTGCTGCTCATGTCTCTAGATTGGATGGTGGGGGAGGGATAGGCTCGCTGCTCATGTTTCTGCTCGGGGTGGTGGTGGAGTCTGTGATGTGTGTGGGGGAGGGCGGCTTATTTCTTCTCACATGGTTATACAGCTCTCCTGTCTGGGGGAAGGGTGGACAGTGTCCTTGTTCCTGGTAATGATTGTTCTCTGAGGGCGAGGATGATTCTAGATCATTCTGCTCGGTTTTCTGGATTATTCTGATTCATTCTTAATAATCCATTATGACACATGTAGCGCCGGATTCACTACATGATTCAGATACATTTCTATTCATAGGCGATCAGCGGATCAGCAACAAATAATAGTGATTCACAACAATGACAATATAATCTATGTACAGCGCTGCAGCATATGATGGCGCTATATATAGAGTGAACAACATAGAAAAAGAAGCTATCCTGTTAAGAAATAACATGAGCGCAATGCTGATTCTAGAACATTCTGCTTTTTTTAAAGATCATTCTGATTCTTTGTCAGAAATCTGACCTGAAATATTATTTTATACATTTCTCATTCAATGCGATCAGCAGATGGCAGTGACTAGAAAGAATAGTAGTGTAAATAAATGACGCTGTAATCTACGTACAATGCTGCAGCATATGATGGCGCTATATAATCATAACTTAATAAATACTATTGCAATGGATTTTTTTTTGTTGTTGGAGAGAACAAAAAATAATCCCATGAAGGGTTAACCGAAACTACAAGCTTTTTTTCTCATGTTTAGTTTGTTATGTAAATGTAAGAGGTAACACCCCAAAACACATTGCCTGCTATGTAAGCCGCTACATATGTGTTCTTCTTCTGCAGCACGTATAAGGTACTTGAGCTTCATAGTAACATGAGCTTCACTAGTTGCGGTTGAAGTTTGGTTATTCACCATGCTTTCGTGCCGTAGTTTTGTGTTAGCGCCAGATCAGCAGCATTTCACGTTGAATCCATGTGGTTCTCAGCCTCGAGCAGGCTGTGTGTATAGATCCTAAATGTTCCCTTTATTCTTCATTAAAGGGGTACTCCAGTGGAAAACATTTTTTTTAAATCAACTGGTGCCAGAAAGTTAAACAGATTTGTAAATTACTTCTATTTAAAAATCGTAACCCTTCCAGTACTTATCAGCTGCTGTATACTACAGAGGAAGTTGTGTAGTTCTTTCCAGTCTGACCACAGTGCTCTCTGCTGACACCTCTATCCAAGTCATGAACTGTCCAGAGCAGGAGATGTTTGCTATGGGGATTTGCTCCTACTCTGGACAGTTCCTGATATGGACAGAGGTGTCAGCAGAGAGCTCTGTGGTCAGACTGGAAAGAACTACACAACTTCCTCTATAGTATACAGCAGCTGATAAGTACTGGAAGGGTTATGATTTTTAAATAGAAGTAATTTACTAATTTGTTTAACTTTCTGGCATCAGTTGATTAAAAAAATAGTTTTCCATCAGAGTACCCCTTTTAACCCCTTAAGGACCATGCCCATTTTGACCTTAAAGGGGTACTCCCGTGGAAACCTTTTTTTTTTTTTTTTTTTAAATCAACTGGTGCCAGAAAGTTAAACAGATTTGCAAATCACTTCCTTCAAAAAATCTTAATCCTTCCAGTACTTTTTAGGAGCTGTATACTAAAGAGAAATCCAAAAAATAAATGCATTTCCCCTGATGTCATAACCACAGTGCTCACTGCTGACCTCTTCTGTCCATTTTAGGAACTGCCAAGAGCAGGAGAAAATCCCCATAACAAACATATTCTGCTCTGGACAATTCTTAAAATGGACAGCAGAGGTCAGCAGAGAGCACTGTGGTCATGACATCAGAGGAAATGCATTTCTTTTTTTGGATTTCTCTTTAGTATACAGCCCCTAAAAAGTACTGGAAGGATTAAGATTTTTTAATAGAAGTAATTTACAAATCTGTTTAACTTTCTGGCACCAGATGATTAAAAAAAAAAAAAAAGTTTTCCACGGGAGTACCCCGTTTTTGTTTTTTCCTCCTCGCCTTCTAAAATCCATTACTCTTATATTTCCATCTACAGACCCATATAAGGGCTTGTATTTTGTGTGACCAATTGTAGTTTGTAATGAAACCTCTCATTTTGCCATAAAATGTACGGCGAAGCCCAAAAAAAATTTTTTTAGGGAGGAAATTTTAATGAAAACCAAAATTTTGCACATTTTGGTGGGTTTCGTTTTCACACTGTACACTTTACGGTAAAAATGATTTTCTTTATTCTGTGGGTCAATACAATTAAAATGATACCCATGGCTAGATACTTTTATATTTTTTGCACCGCCTAAAAAAAATCTAAAACTTTTTGTACAAAATCAGTAATCTAAAATTGCCCTAGTTTGACCACCTATAACTTTTTCATTTTTCCGTATATAGGGCGGTATGGGTGCTAATTTTTTGCGCCATCATCTGTCCTTTTTATCAATAACACATTTGCTAATATAAAACTTTTAGATCATTTTTTATAATTTTTTTTTAATAAAATGTGACAAAAAGCTGCATTTGTGGACTTTTAAAATTTTTTTTTACGTTTACGCCGTTCACCGTACGGGATCATTAACATTATATTTTGATAGTTTGGACATTTACGCACGCGGCGATACCAAATATGTTTATAAAAAAATTTTTACACTTTTTGGAGGTAAAATGGGAAAAACAGACAATTTTCATTTTTATTGGGGGAGGGGATTTTTCACTTTTTTTTTACTTTTACATTTTCCAACTTTTTTTTTTAAACACTTTTTATGTTCCCATAGGGTTTATCTATAGCAACAATTTGATAGGACATAGCACTGATCAGTATTATCGGCTATCTTCTGCTCTGGTCTACTCGATCTCAGACCAGAGCAGGAGATGCCGGGAGACGGACAGAGGCAGGTGAGGGGACCTCCGTCCGCCATTACAGATGATCATCTATTTTAACATGCGCATTGCCACAGATGCCGTGATCGGTACTGATCACGGCATCTGAGGGGTTAATGGCGGACATCCGTGCGATCGCGGATGTCGGCCATTATGGGCGGGTTCCTGGCTGCTGATAGCAGCCGGAACCTGCCGTGTATGACACGAGCATCACTCCGATGCTCACGGTCATACACAGGACGTAAGTGTACGTCCTGGTGCGCAAAGTACCGCCAAACCAGGACGTACATTTACGTCCCGTTGAGGGGTTAATAGATGGGACTTTATTTCCATTCTGTGGCTTGAAGGAATATGGTTTCCAATTCGAGGGTGTGATGCTGATTGTGGATTATTCAGATTCTATGGTAATAATGATCTGTTATGACATATATAGAGCAGGATTCAATAGATCTGAGTGGTAAAAACTATAATCCTGTAAGGCTATGTTCACACCTTGGAATATTCTGCATAAAGATGCAGAATTCTGGCCAAATGATGCGGAAGCAGAATTCTGCATCTTTCTGCATATATACAGAATTTCTCCAGAATTCTCTGTGCATGGAAAAAGGACTTTTCTTTCAATGCTTTTGCTACATTTCGTGCGGAGTCCATACAAATTCTGTGCAAAATGTTCATCAATTTAGCATTTTGCGGAGGGGAAAAAAGCCCCATTCACCTCTATGGGGTTCTGCACACGAATTCTGCAAAAATTTAGGACAGGACCTTTCTTTTTGCGGAATGCGGAATTTCTGCAGCTGGAACATAGCCTAATAAAACCCATTTTGACACACCTAATTGCAGGGATCAACAGATCATGGGATGGCAGTGACTGCAAATAATAATGATGTACAGAGTTATTGTGTAATCTATGTGCAGCACTGTGGAATATGATGGCGCTGTATAATCAACCTTTAATAAACAATATTGCAATGGAATATTTTAATTAATTGTTTTTATTCACTTTTTTTAAAATAGCATAGAAATTATTATTTTAAGGCTAAGTTCAAACATTGTAAAATGAAAACAAAACGCTGCAGTAAAATAGGTATAAAAAAGTTGCATAAAAAAAACAAACAAATTATGTGCTCTATCAAAGTTTATGGTAAAGCGTGAAACAGTGCATGTTTTTTATTCAAATAATACAAGTAATTCCAGTATACCCCAAGTAATTCCAGTATACCCCAAGGCCTTGTTCACATGGCAGAATTCCGTGGGAATATTCCACTCAGAAATTCCTCTGCAGCAGAGTCCCATTGATTTAGTGGGATTCCGCTGCACTGTGCACATGGTGGCATTTCTTCAATAGAAATCTGTGGTGTCCCAGCACCATAGGCTGTCCTGTCGCTTCAGACTTCCTTAGGCAGACCTGCCGCATAGGTGTTGGGCCCACTTTGGGACTTATTATTGTGTTTTTTATGTCCCAGCACTTTGCCAAGAGTTAAAATATTTTTATAATGATCATGTTATGTTATTTCTATATATGTTATTTATGTGTTATTGTACCTTTAAGATAGGATCAGGACACCCCATGTGACACTGCCTGACAATGGGACCCCCCCTTGTCCATATAGTGTAGTGGGGGAGGAGTTGCCCCAGTCTAGCTCTAGTGCTGAGTCTGAGCACAAGTGTGGTAAAAGTGTGAGGTGTGTGGAGAAGCTCTGAGGGAAGGCCCAGAACAAATCTATCTTATCCAGTCATTCTGCAGGGATCACCCGCACAGTGGAAGTTCATGCTCTGTCCCAGCAAGGCAACAGGCCTCCTAAGGGGTTACGCTGCATCCTTTCCACTTTGCACCATACTGTCTGTGTCTCAACATCTGTACCCTGCTTCAGTAAAGACAGTTATCGGTTACCTGACATCGGTGTGTTCCTTTACTTCTCATGTCTGGCCCAGGAGAAGCTGTATCCAACCTCGGACCGTGTATAGGCTAACAGTGCCCTGGCGTCACAAAGTGAAAAGGTATTTCCTAGCACCCCTGTGGGTACCACAAAACCCTGAGTCACGTGATGAAGGAATCACATGACTAAAGCCAAGACTAAAACCCACTGGGGGACATTTATTATTGTTGCCTGTACAATGTAATTTTTCCTGACAGAATGTTTGAGGGTATTTTGGCTTTCCTGCGTCAAATTTACTATAAAGGTGCACTACCTTAATACATATTGCAGCTTTTGGTTTAAACCTTCTGATTTCGGTGGCTCCAGCCTCCATGAAAAGGTTGCCTCGACATGGAATGAATTTGTGGCTTGTTTAAGGATGCCTTTTTATGCACCCTTTTGCCAAAAGGCGCAAATAATAAAAATCGTCCACTGCTTCGGAAAGTGTCCACAGCTGGATTTTACAGTCAGTTAAAAAAAAGGGAATATATCAAAAAAGGGCAACTATAAGGCACATTTACAGTCTGTGCCTAAAGATGCACCTCTTTGCCGCCACAAAATCGGCATCAATGCAATAGTAAATGTCCCCTACTTTTGCATCTTGGGAGCAAACAATAACAGGGTAGTTTTTTTGACATTTTTTACAGGTTAAAAAATATGTCAGAAAAAACAAAACAAGTGGAAACTTAGCCTAAAGAAGGGTTTCCCAAGAAGGTTGCCTCCAGCTGTTGAAAAACTACAACTCCCAGCATGCCCGGACAGCCTTTGGGGGGACGACTACCACCAGTCCCACTAGTGCTATGCTCGGCCACTGCAGCCCCTTCCTCACCTCTCCAACATGATCCAAAGGCTGACCATGACCCAACTCCTTGTGGCTAGTGCTATCATTCTGTGTAGCAGTAGGGAGGGGGAGCAGAGACAGAGATGAGGAAACAGACCCTCTACGATGGAGAATTCCTTTCACCAAACTACTTGTCAGCTTTAAGTTTCAATGCTTTGAACTGCATTTATCTTACAACAAGGTACATATAAGGCAAGTTTAATAAAACCAAAATGTAAAAAATACAGTTGCTTTAGAAGCCTAATGTGTTTGGAATGCACAGGCTTTATACTTAAATGCGTGTTCGTGGGTACACAACTAGACAGATTTAAGGTGTGTGTCATGTTAGGTAGGGATAGAGTGAAGCCCTAATCTTACCCACACCCTCTGTCCATGCCTACTTGCCTACCCATCCTAAACAATGGGTCGACAACCACGAGGATGGTCTCTTCCTCACTACGTGCAGGGTCAGACAAAGTCAAAATAATAAAATATAGAACAGTCTGAGTCAGTGAACTGCTGGAAGCACACAAAACTAATAAAAGTAAACCTAAACACACACACAGAAATCATGGTCAGACTAGCCAGGTCATCAACTGGAGATAGCGAAGTACCAATGCACAAGAGCAGAAGAAAGCTCAAAAGCCAAGCCAAAATCAGTATCCAGATATCAGAGAACAAACAATGCTGGTTACTCAAACTAAGTTATTTCACTGGCAACTGCAAACAGAGTGAGCTGGTCTTAAGTAGCTATCCCCACAGGTGCAAGCTTAGCCTGATTAGCTTCTCACCGCCCAGAAAGTTAGGGCACAGTCACAGCAACCAAATTAAAGCTCAAGAAAGTTTAACCCTTTGGGTCAAACACAGACGAGTCATTGCAGTGTGTTTGCAGAAAAAAATGAAATCCAACAAAACTATGTTAACAGGCCAGATACATGTCAGAGGAACATGCTTTTGCGTACCAGAGATGACAGCACAATGAATACTGAAGGTGTTTGCGGAACAATATGAAATGCAACAGACCTGTATTAACACTACAGGCTACACGTGTAACTTCCACACGCTTTTTGACTGGCAGAGATGACAGCACAATAAGTACAGACAGTGTTTGTGGAACAATATAAAATGCACCAGAACCGTAAACACTACAGGCTAGATGCGTGAAACATTCTTTTTGGGTGGCAGGGATGACAGCACAATGCGTACTGAAGGTGTCTGCAGAAATCTATTATATTTACTACTGTGTTGACAGGCCCTATGAGTATATGTAGGTGCCACTTGAATACACTTTATGGGTGGGTGGCACAGATCAATGCACCTCACCGGAGCTGGTTCAGGAACACTATTCAATTTAGGTATTTGCAGGTATGAAAAAAGGCTGTGGATTTGTGGTAGCAAAAGATGAGGCCCTTAGTGGCTATGATTAAGATATCCCCTCCTTATATGCTGTTTTGGTGTATAGGAGCCCCTATAGGATTCTTGTATGGGGATTGAATCCTGTTCACAAACACACAAACACACACTTTCTAATATTTATCCCTCTCTTTCTAATCACTAACTGTCTCTATTTCTCCTCTCTTTGTAATCTGTATCTCAGTCTCTATATTTTTAAGTACTAACTGTTGTCACGATTCGGCTGGCAGGAGGTGGATCCTCTGTGCCAGAGAGGGATTGGCGTGGACCGTGTTGGTGGACCGGTTCTAAGTTGCTACTGGTATTCACCAGAGCCCGCCGCAAAGCGGGATGGTCTTGCAGCGGCGGTAGCAACCAGGTCGTATCCACCAGCAACGGCTCAACCTCTCTGACTGCTGAAGATAAGCGCGGTACAAGGGAGTAGACAAGAGCAAGGTCGGATGTAGCAGAAGGTCAGGGCAGGCAGCAAGGATCGTAGTCAGGGGCAACGGCAGGAGGTCTGGAACACAGGCTAGGAACATACAAGGAAACGCTTTCACTGGCACAATGGCAACAAGATCCGGCGAGGGAGTGCAGGGGAAGTGAGGTATAAGTAGGGAGTGCACAGGTGAACATACTGATTAAGCCTGCTGCGCGAATCAGTGGCGCAGTGGCCCTTTAAATTGCAGAGACCCGGCGCGCGCGCGCCCTAAGGTGTGGGGCCGCGCGCGCCGGGACAATACAGAAGGGGAGCGGGTCATGTACGGGAGCCTGGATGCACATCGCGAGCGGGCGCCTCCCGCATCGCGAATCGCATCCCGGCTGGGAGTGATATTGCAGCGCACCCGGTCAGCAGGTCTGACCGGGGCGCTGCGAATGAGAGGATGCTGCGAGCGCTCCGGGGAGGAGCGGGGACCCGGAGCGCTCGGCGTAACAGTACCCCCCCCTTGGGTCTCCCCCTCTTCTTGGAGCCTGAGAACCTGAGGATAAGACTTTTGTCTAGGATGTTGTCCTCAGGTTCCCAGGATCTCTCCTCTGGGCCACAGTTTTCCCAATCCACCAAACAAAATCTTTTACCTCTGACAGTCTTGGAGGCCAGAATCTCCTTCACAGAGAAGACGTCAGATGAACCGGAAACAGGAGTGGGAGAAACAACTTTGGGAGAGAAGCGGTTAAGGATGAGTGGTTTAAGGAGAGAGACATGGAAGGCATTGGGAATACGGAGAGAAGGAGGAAGAAGGAGTTTGTAAGAGACAGGGTTAATCTGGCACAAGATTTTGAAAGGACCAAGATAGCGTGGTCCCAGTTTGTAACTGGGGACACGAAAGCGGACATATTTAGCGGAGAGCCATACCTTGTCTCCGGGAGCAAAAATGGGGGGGAGTTCTTCTTTTTTTATCAGCAAACCTTTTCATCCGGGATGAAGCCTGTAAAAGAGAATTTTGGGTTTCTTTCCATATGGTGGAAAGATCACGAGTCACTTCATCCACAGCGGGCAAACCAGAAGGCAAGGGAGTAGGGAGGGGAGGAAGAGGGTGACGGCCGTACACCACGAAAAATGGGGATTTAGCAGAAGATTCGGAGACTCTGAAGTTGTATGAGAATTCGGCCCATGGTAGAAGATCTGCCCAGTCATCCTGGCGGGAGGAAACAAAATGCCGTAAATAGTCACCCAGGACCTGATTAATTCTTTCTACTTGCCCATTGGATTGGGGATGATAAGAAGAAGAGAAGTTTAATTTGATCTTGAGCTGTTTACAGAGGGCCCTCCAGAATTTAGACCCGAATTGGACGCCTCTATCCGAGACGATATGCGTGGGCAAACCGTGAAGGCGAAAAATGTGTACAAAAAATTGCTTTGCCAACTGAGGCGCTGAAGGAAGACCAGGAAGAGGAATAAAATGTGCCATCTTGGAAAATCGATCAACGACCACCCAAACAACTGTGTTGCCACGGGATGAGGGCAAGTCCGTAATAAAGTCCATACCAATCTGTGACCAAGGCTGTTCAGGAACAGGCAGAGGATGAAGGAGACCAGCAGGCTTCTGGCGAGGAGTCTTATCCCGGGCACAGACAGTACAGTCCCGCACGAAATCAACAACATCAGTCTCCAGAGTCGGCCACCAATAAAATCGAGAGATGAGTTGCAAGGATTTTTTGATGCCCGCATGGCCTGCGAGGTGGGAGGAGTGTCCCCATTTGAGAATCCCGAGACGCTGGCGTGGAGAAACGAAGGTCTTCCCTGGAGGAGTTTGCCTGATGGAAGCTGGAGAAGTGGAGATCAGACAGTCCTGAGGAACGATATGTTGCGGAGAGACCTCTACTTCAGAGGCATCAGAAGAACGAGAGAGGGCATCGGCCCTAATGTTCTTGTCAGCAGGGCGAAAATGGATTTCAAAGTTAAAATGGGCAAAGAACAACGACCACCTAGCCTGGCGAGGGTTCAGTCGTTGGGCAGACTGGAGATAGGAGAGATTCTTGTGATCAGTGTATATGATAACTGGAAATTTTGATCCCTCCAGCAGGTGCCTCCATTCCTCAAGCGCCAATTTAATGGCCAGTAGTTCTCGATCACCAATGGAGTAGTTTCTCTCCGCCGGAGAGAAGGTCCTAGAAAAAAACCCACAAGTAACAGCATGCCCGGAAGAATTTTTTTGTAGAAGGACAGCTCCAGCTCCCACTGAGGAGGCATCTACCTCCAATAGAAAGGGTTTAGATGGGTCAGGTCTGGAGAGCACGGGAGCAGAAGAAAAGGCAGACTTGAGATGTTTAAATGCGTCTTCCGCTTGGGGAGACCAGGACTTAGGATTGGCATTTTTCTTGGTTAAAGCCACGATAGGGGCCACAATAGTGGAGAAGTGTGGAATGAATTGTCTGTAATAATTGGCGAACCCCAAAAAACGTTGGATAGCACGGAGTCCGGAGGGGCGTGGCCAATCTAAGACGGCAGAAAGTTTATCTGGGTCCATTTGTAGTCCCTGGCCAGAGATCAAGTATCCTAGGAAAGGAAGAGATTGACATTCAAAGAGACATTTCTCCATTTTGGCATAAAGTTGATTGTCCCGAAGTCTCTGAAGAACCATGCGGACATGCTGGCGGTGTTCTTCTAAGTTGGCAGAAAAAAATCAGAATATCGTCCAGATAAACCACAACACAGGAATATAGGAAATCACGAAAAATTTCATTAACAAAGTCTTGGAAGACGGCAGGGGCGTTGCACAGGCCAAAGGGCATGACCAGATACTCAAAGTGTCCATCGCTGGTGTTAAATGCAGTCTTCCATTCGTCCCCCTCCCTGATGCGGATGAGATTATAAGCACCTCTTAAGTCCAGTTTGGTAAAGACGTGGGCGCCTTGTAGGCGATCAAAGAGTTCCGAGATAAGAGGTAAGGGGTAGCGTTTTTTTACCGTGATTTTATTAAGTCCGCGGTAATCAATGCAAGGGCGTAGGGAGCCATCTTTTTTGGACACAAAAAAAAATCCAGCTCCGGCAGGAGAGGAGGACTTGTGGATAAACCCCTTTTTTAAATTCTCCTGGATGTACTCCGACATGGCTAGAGTCTTTGGAGCAGACAGAGGATAGATTCTGCCCCGGGGTGGAGTAGTACCCGGGAGGAGGTCAATAGGACAGTCATTAGGCCTGTGAGGAGGTAAAGTCTCTGCTTGCTTTTTGCAAAAAACATCAGCATAGTCCATATAAGCCTTAGGAAGACCGGATACCGGGGGAACCACAGGGTCCCTACAGGGAATACTGGGAACCGGTTTAAGACAGTCCCTGTGACAAGAAGTACCCCAGTTCTTGATCTCTCCTGTGGACCAATCAAGGGTTGGGGAATGGCGTTGAAGCCACGGTAATCCAAGAAGAATTTCTGAAGTGCAGTTGGAGAGGACCAAAAATTAAATTTTTTCGTGATGGGGTCCGATGCACAGGTTCCGTGCGGTATGCACGGTACAGTCCAATCTTTCATTGTTCACAGAATTGATGTAGAGGGGTCTGGCGAGACTGGTCACCGGGATGTTGAACCTGTTGATGAGAGAGGCCAAAATAAAATTTCCTGCAGATCCGGAATCCAAGAAGGCCATAGCAGAGAAGGAGAAGGTAGAAGAAGATATCCGCACCGGCACAGTAAGGCGTGGAGAAGCAGAGTTCACATCAAGAACTGTCTCACCTTTGTGCGGAGTCAGCGTACGTCTTTCCAGGCGGGGAGGACGGATAGGACAATCCTTCAAGAAGTGTTCGGTACCGGCACAGTACAGGCAAAGATTCTCCATGCGGCGTCGTGTCCTCTCTTGAGGTGTCAAGCGAGACCGGTCAACTTGCATAGCCTCCACGGCGGGAGGCACAGGAACGGATTGCAGAGGACCAGAGGAGAGAGGAGCCAGAGAGAGAAACCGCCTCGTGCGAACAAAGTCCATATCCTGGCGGAGCTCCTGACGCCTTTCGGAAAAACGCATGTCAATGCGGGTGGCAAGATGAATAAGTTCATGCAGGTTAGCAGGAATTTCTCGTGCGGCCAGCACATCTTTAATGTTGCTGGATAGGCCTTTTTTAAAGGTCGCGCAGAGGGCCTCATTATTCCAGGATAATTCGGAGGCAAGAGTACGGAATTGGATGGCGTACTCGCCAACAGAAGAATTACCCTGGACCAGGTTCAGCAGGGCAGTCTCAGCAGAAGAGGCTCGGGCAGGTTCCTCAAAGACCCTTCGAATCTCCGTGAAGAAGGAGTGTACAGAGGCAGTGACAGGGTCATTGCGGTCCCAGAGCGGTGTGGCCCATGACAGAGCTTTCCCAGACAGAAGGCTGACTACGAAAGCCACCTTAGGCCTTTCAGTAGGAAACTGTTCCGACATCATCTCCAAGTGCAGGGAACATTGCGAAAGAAAGCCACGGCAAAACTTAGAGTCCCCATCAAATTTATCCGGCAAGGATAATCGTAGACCGGAAGCGGCCACTCGCTGCGGAGGAGGTGCAGGAGCTGGCGGAGGAGATTGTTGCTGAAGCTGTGGTAATAGCTGCTGTAGCATCACGGTCAGTTGAGACAGCTGGTGGCCTTGTTGCGCTATCTGTTGCGACTGCTGGGCGACCACCGTGGTGAGGGCGGCGACAACTGGCAGTGGGACTTCAGCGGGATCCATGGCCGGATCTACTGTCACGATTCGGCTGGCAGGAGGTGGATCCTCTGTGCCAGAGAGGGATTGGCGTGGACCGTGTTGGTGGACCGGTTCTAAGTTGCTACTGGTATTCACCAGAGCCCGCCGTAAAGCGGGATGGTCTTGCAGCGGCGGTAGCAACCAGGTCGTATCCACCAGCAACGGCTCAACCTCTCTGACTGCTGAAGATAAGCACGGTACAAGGGAGTAGACAAGAGCAAGGTCGGACGTAGCAGAAGGTCAGGGCAGGCAGCAAGGATCGTAGTCAGGGGCAACGGCAGGAGGTCTGGAACACAGGCTAGGAACATACAAGGAAACGCTTTCACTGGCACAATGGCAACAAGATCCGGCGAGGGAGTGCAGGGGAAGTGAGGTATAAGTAGGGAGTGCACAGGTGAACATACTGATTAAGCCTGCTGCGCGAATCAGTGGCGCAGTGGCCCTTTAAATTGCAGAGACCCGGCGCACGTGCGCCCTAAGGAGCGGGGCCGCGCGCGCCGGGACAAGACAGACGGGGAACGGGTCAGGTACGGGAGCCGGGATGCGCATCGCAAGCGGGCGCCTCCCGCATCGCGAATCGCATCCCGGCTGGGAGTGATATTGCAGCGCACCCGGTCAGCAGGTCTGACCGGGGCGCTGCGAATGAGAGGATGCTGCGAGCGCTCCGGGGAGGAGCGGGGACCCGGAGTACTCGGCGTAACAACTGTGCCTATGTCTTGCTCTCTCCCTCTCTCTATCTCCTCTCTGCAGAAGTTCCAGCGCTCTGAATGCTTTGGGTGACATCAGTTCCCTTTTATCTGTGTTCCTTGCTGTACTGTATTGGCCTTTGTGCTTGATTGACACAGTAAGCAGCAAATCACATGATAGACCTGCCTGCCCTATGTCATCTCACCACCCCCTGCCCGCTCTACTTCTTCCGTCCACCAAAAAAAAAACATGCTTTCTGTTTTTTTTGTGCTTTTTTCCTTATCATGTGATCCAAACTGCTAAAAGCTCAAGTGTTTGCCGAGCTAGAAAAATCCAAAAGTTTGGGTTAAATCCTAGTTCGCAGGATTCGTGACAGGACCGTCCAGGGGAAGACAGGGAGAGTGAGCCCTAAACTAACCCTAAAAACACTCTCCCTGCCTACTTGCCCATCCATCCTAACCGATGGATTGACAACTGGGCGCCGGTCGCTCCCTGCGCTAAAGTGCAGTGGTGTAAAACACATAATAATACACAATCAGTCACTAGCCAAAAACATTACATGAACAAAGAACACTATGAATACTGGACATAACAAAAACAGATAAAGTTCAGAGGACACGAATCAGAGAGTAGCACAGAGGACACTATAGACCAATGGTAAAGCACAGAGGAAACACTAATTCAGTGATCATGTACTCTATGATCAGTGCATGTACTAACAAACACTAAAGATCAGATCAACCAAACAGAATATGAATATAGGACACAGATAAACCAACCAGCAGCTTAGGTCCAGAACCCAAGACTGGGAAACGGATGAGTCAGCATGGACTCCAGGAACAAACAGGAATAAAAACTCAATCCCCCAGAAACCTCCAGTAATACAAGAATGTCTTGATACTAGAACTCAATCTCCCAGAGTCCGCCATGGAGCACGGAGATCTTTTGTAATAATTCTCAATTCCCCAGAGTCCCATGAAAAGGTAACAGGGATGTCCTGTAACAAAAACTCAGAAAACGGAAACTAGAAAACACACAGTGTGAACAGCTACTTAGCAGAAAGAACATATTAATCCTAAAAAACTACTAAAGTAACACAGATTAAAATCTACTATGAGTATGCTATACAACCATGGCTAAAAGCCCAGAACATCTCAAAGATAAATACAAAGTGCATGCTAAAACAGAAATAGTAGCATTAAAGCACAAACAGACAAGGAGTGTAGCACTGACAACTTCATAGCAGCATGTCAATCACCAGCACAGAACCTAGACTGAGCTGGAGATATCTAGACACACCCGCACTGCCATTGGATGAAAAGATAAAAGCTTTAACTATTTCCTAGCCAGGAAACATCAAACTGTTCAGACACAACTTAAATCCAATGGCCGTGTCTGAACACAACAAAGGCAGACATTACATTCAGCTTGCTCATCTCCAGTTCAGAGTTATATATTTTACATGCTTCACCTGTAGGTTCTATTATACTTATTCTTTGACTGGACCAATACAGAAGGTATAATGGGATGTTAATGAGATATTCCCATATTAGAGTGATGTGGCCTACTGGAAATTTGTAAACTTACGATCGTGGGCATCTGATCACCAGGACCCCTCTCTGATTTAAAGAACAAAGAGGCCAGAGTCCCTTTAACCTTTTTCTAAAGCCTGCACAGAGAGGCTTCAGTTACCTGCTATGCCTTTATGTGGATTTAAAGAGGCTTAAAGGGGTACTCCCATGGAAAACTTTTTTTTCTAAATCAACTGGTACCAGAAAGTTAAACAGATTTGTAAATTACTTCTATTAAAAAATCTTAATCCTTCCAGTACTTATTAGGGGCTGTATACAACAGAGGAAATTCTTTTCTTTTTGGATTTTTCTTCTGTCACAACCACAGTGCTCTCTGCTGACCTCTGCTGTCCATTTTAGGAACTGTCCAGAGCAGGCGAAAATCCCCATAGCAAACATATGCTGCTTTGGACAGTTCCTTAAATGGACAGCAGAGGTCAGCAGAGAGAACCGTGGTTGTGACAGAAGAGAAATCCAAAAAGTAAAGCATTTCCTCTGTAGTATACAGCCCCTAAAATGTACTGGAAGGATTAAGATTTTTTTTATAGAAGTACCTTCTGAAAGGGTTTTTGGGGGGCATGCCCCATTAAGGAAGCCCCTATGGTGCCAGAACAGTGGACCCCCCCCACATGTGACCCCATTTTGGAAACTACACCCCTCATGGAATTTAATAAGGGGTGCAGTGAGCATTTACACCCCAATGGCGTTTGACAGATATTTGAAACAGTGGACTGTGCAAATGAAAAATTTTATTTTTCATTTTCACAGACCACTGTTCCAAAAATCTGGAATTTAATCCCTTATTAAATTCCATGAGGGGTGTAGTTTCCAAAATGGGGTCACATATGGATATTTATTGTTTTGCGTTTGTCAGAACTGCTGTAACAATCAGCCACCCCTGTGCAAATCGCCTCAAATGTACATGGCGCACTCTCCCTTCTGGGCCTTGTTGTGCGCCCCCAGAGCACTTTGCGCCCACATATGGGGTATCTCCGGGAGAAATTGCATTACAAATTTTGAGGGTCTTTTTTCCCTTTTACCTCTTGGGAAAATGAAAAGTATAGGGCAACATCAGCATGTCAGTGTAAAAAATTTTTTTTTTTACACTAACATGCTGGTGTAGACCCCAACTTCACCTTTTCATAAGGGGTAAAAGGAGAAAAAGCCCCACAAAATTTGTTAGGCAATTTCTCCCAAGTACGGAGATACCCCATATGTGTCCCAAAACTGTTGCCCTCAAATACGACAGGGCTCCAAAGTGAGAGAGCGCCATGCGCATTTGAGGTCTGAATTAGGGATTTGCATAGGGGTATTCTATGCCAATGATTCCCAAACAGGGTGCCTCCAGCTGTTGCAAAACTCCCAGCATGCCTGGACAGTCAATGGCTGTCCGGCAATACTGGGAGTTGTTATTTTGCAACAGCTGGAGGCTCCGTTTTGGAAACAGTAGCGTACCAGACGTTTTTCATTTTTTGGGGGGAGGGGGGCTGTGTAGGGGTATGTGTATATGTAGTGTTTTTTACTTTTTATTTTAGGTTAGTGTTAGTGTAGTGTAGTGTTTTTAGGGTACAGTCACATGGGCAGAGGTTCACAGCAAGTTTGCCGCTGGGAGTTTGAGCTGCAGCGCAAAATTTGCGCCATCTCAAACTTGCAGCACTCACTGTAAACCTCCGCCCATGTGAGTGTACCCTGTACATTCACATTGGGGGGAGGGGGCAAACATCCAGCTGTTGCAAACTCCAAGCATGGCTGTCCGTGCATGCTGGGAGTTGTAGTTTTGCAACAGCTGGAGGCACACTGGTTTGGAAACACTAAGTTAAGTAATAAACTTTCAAGTGTTTTGCAACCAAACTTAGTGTTTCCAAACCAGTGTGCCTCCAGCTGTTGCAAAACTACAACTCCCAGCATGCATGGTCTGTCAGTGCATGCTGGGAGTTATAGTTTTGCAACAATTGCAACAGCTGGAGGCACTGAGGTAGGAAACGGACAATGTTTCCCAACTAGTGTGCCTCCAGTTGTTGCAAAACTACAACTCCCAGCATGCCCAGACTGCCCAGGCATGCTGGAAGTTGTAGTTCGGCAATATCTGAAGGATCAGATGTTGCCGAACTACAACTTCCAGCATGCTTGGGCAGTCTGGTATGCTGGAAGTTGTAGTTTTGCAACATCTGGAGGTCCACAGTTTGGAGACCACTGTATAATGGTCTCCAATCTGTGCTCTTCCAGATGTTACAGAACTACAACTCCCAGCATGCCTGGACAGACTGAGCATGCTGAGATTTGTAGTTTTGCAACATCTGGAAGAGCACAGATTGGAGACCATTATACAGTGGTCTCCAAACTGTGGACCTCCAGATGTTGCAAAACTACAACTCCCAGCATGCTCAGAAAGCCAAAGGCTGTCTGGGCATGCTGGGAGTTGCAGTTTTGAAACTCCCAGAGGCAGCGGTGAGATCGCTTTAAGGCAATCTCACTGCTGCCAATGAAGATGCCGCACTGCTGCCGGAAACTCACCTCCGGGACGCAGCGCCGCCAAGACCGCCTGGAGGACGGCGCTCGTGCCGGGACCGCTCGGGACACCGCATGGCCGGGTAAGTGACGCCGGGGGACGGGTCAGGGACACTTAGCAGAGCGGTGTGCATCATGATCCCCGTGATCGGGACTCACACACCGCGCTGCTAAGTATTCTGATATGACTAGCTGATAGCAGCGATCGCTGGGGAGGGGGGGAGATGAAACCCCCCGTGGTCGCATGGTAAGATGGCTGGCTATCAGTGATAGCCACCATCTCACCGGGCGCTGCGGGATGCCACGAGTAGTGGCAAAAATGTTCATGACGTACCTGTATGTCATGGGTCGGGAACACCTTCCCACTCATGACGTACAGGTATGTCATAGGAAAAGGTTAATCTAAAATATATCAAAAGTTTATTTGATGAGAGGTACCCTTTAAAAAAAATGTTGTTCCTTTGAAGAACCCCCTTTAAAGGGGTTATCCAGCATAAGGTAATTTTAGTATGTACCTGGCAGACAGTAATGGACATGCTTAGGAAGGATCTGCACTTGTCTTGGGGATAAATGGCTATGCTGTGAGATTACCAGAACACTGTGTCTAGCTTTCTGTGAACTTGTATTTCCTGTTTTCAATTTTCTTGTTTGTCTACAAATCCCATGATATCATTTTCCTCCCTCCCACACATCAGCTACCCCACCCATTGAAACATAAATGAGCTGCAGACCTGTGGTTTTCAATCAGGGTGCCTGCAGCTGTTGCATTAGTTGCAGATTGATCTCTCACCCACCAAGTGATCTCTCCACCCATTGAAGCAGACAGTCTCCCTGCCATCAGCTGACTAGTGATGTCAGGTCTCGACCGCATTGTAAGCTGGGAAAAATCTGAGACAGCAGTCATTTGGTATGCTGCTAAAAATAAATATTGGGGTGAAAATCACTTAAGAATTGTGCGAAAACCGTCACACACAGGTAGAGATACTATATTATGAACTACACTAACTTTACAGCACCTGTAGCATAGTCAAATAAAAAAATTCCCGGAATACCCCCTGTAAGTATCTGTGGAGATAGGGAACAACCCTCATTGCTCTGGATTACATTACAGTTCATACATGTTAAAGGACCCTCTACACATTAGATAAATCTAACCAAACACATAATGTTGAGGAAAAAAGAGACTAAGCATATTGCATTTGATTCCTGACACTTTTGTTTGTAAAGTTTTTTTTTTGGGCTCAGCTTGTTTCCGTATATGTACAACATCTACAGTATCACAATGAACTAACTTTATATTGCACTCACATTACTTTTTCCCCTTTTCCTCCATGGATTGCAGGTCATGTGACCTTCCTAGTTGTGATTTACCAGTTCTCCGTGACGTGCTCTGTGATCCTGCAGCTAAAGCCTATGTTTACACAGCAGAATTTCTGCATGGAATAAAAGGAGAAGTTTGAAGTACAGAAAATGTATCCCCTATCCACAGGGTTCCGACCACTGTGGCCCCCCGCGATCTCCTGTACAGAGCCTTGGCTCTCTCCCAGAGCGGCACATCACGACCCCTGCCCCTTCCATATATCTCTATGGGAGAGCATTTTGGCTATCTTCTGCTCTCCCATAGAGATATATGGAGGGGGCATGGCGGCCCCGCTTCAGGCAGGGGTCATGACACGACGCTCTAGGGGAGAGCTGGGGCTCCATACAGGAGATCGCGGGGGGCCTCAGCAGTCAGAACCCCCGTGATCTAAAACTTATCCCCTATCTTGTGAATAGGGGATAAGTTTTTCTGTACTTTTAGGTATGGGACATCTTTTTTAATTGCAGATTCACTTCAATGGAATTCCTGGAGTGGAAATACTGCAGCGGAAATTCTGCTGTGTGAATAGGACAGCAGAATCCCATTGAAGTGTATCAGCTATAAATGAATACTGAATTTTTATGCAGAATTCCATGCAGAAATTCTGGCATTTGTACATAGCCTAACAGACTCTCAGCTTTGGAGGCATTCAAATGATAAGAAATCAGATTCTAATTCATCTATTTCATATTACATATTAAATCGGAAAATCTCTTTAAGGTATGTAAACCATTTCCAGAGGTATTTATTTGATAGTGACCTAATACCCTCTCTTCACTGGAAGCACGTGCATGCTCATCCAAGCTGTGCATCCATGTTTAAGTGGGGTCGGGAGGAATAGCTGTTGGCCAAAGAAGCACAGATCTGTACTACAGAAATGTGCATGAAAGCATGCATGACACGCAGTATTACTGCATAAATTCTTAGCAGCTTATGTTACAGATCTCCTATGAGATGATCCTCTCTGCCTGTGTCCCTATGACAACACTTCCTAGATCTGTTCTTTTGAAACTAACTGCAATCATAGGGAACCAAAGGGTCAGATCTGTTTTTCAATTGCTTGCCTTTTTTAACTATTTAAATTATTCATTAATCAACTCAAAGCAAGTCGGTTGATATAAAACCCAGTACCCACATAACTGCACCGATCTGTCAGAGTTAAAGGGTCTCCAACTATTGCCATGATAGCACAGAAGCCAATAATATCAACATCAACCATCGATAATGTGACATCACAATAAGACATTTATACTTTCTATATTACAAAGGTCACTGATCCTCGGGCGCCAGTGATAATGGTTGTTTGATAATGGATGAACATACTACATATAGTCAGTGCTTTTAGAGTCATTTCTAGAAGGTGCGGCTGTAAAGAAGGGTGGGGGAGGGATAGGCTCCCTGCTCATGTTTCTGCTCAGGGTGGCGGTGGAATCTCTGATCTGTGTGGGGGAAGGGCGGCTTATTTCCTCTCACGTGGTTATGATTGTTCTCTGAGTGCAATGCTGATTCCAGATTGTTCTGCTTTGTTTCCGATCATTTAGATTCTTCATTAATAACCCAGCGTGAAACATGTAGCACAGGGTTTAATGGGTCTAAATGGTAATCTGCAATTCTGTTAACATATTTACATTTTTTCCCATGATGCTTTACTAATTGAAGACAAGCGGATCAGCAGATGACTTTAAGGGATGAAGAGGATTAAATGTTAAATTTTAAAATAAGTATAGGGAATTTAACCAATCATTGGGGTTCTTGTTATTTTATAAATATACTAACATATTTATAATTACATTGTATAATTACATTAATATTTAGAATTACATTAATATAATACTATAGTATCATCTGTAGGAAAAGCATTTGTTTCCGGGTATGTTCACTCGTATGCAGATTTGATGCGCAGGATTTTCTGCTGCAGATTTCAATGTAAACTAAATGACTGTTCACAGCTTCTAATCGGCAGTTTCAAATCCTGCGCATCAAATCTGCGCAGGATCTGTATGTGTGATTGTACCCTTAATAACTATTTTATATTAATGAAGCATTTTAGGATTTTGGCAGTTATTTGCTGTATAGGTGGAAGGTTCATTTCTCTTCTTGAGAAGCGCCCTCTGGTGGTCGGAGTGAAAGAACTGAACATTTTTGGAGCCATTCTCTCTTTCTTATATTTTTAGCTCAAGATATCGCTAATGTATTTGCTGTATAGGGAAATAGAATAGATATGTCCAAAAATCCTGTAAAATGAAATGGCCCTGTAGTAAGCTCAAATTACCTATCCATGTATTGACAAATTTAGTTTCTGTATGTTACTGCGGCGCAAGCTAAAATTGTATTGTTTGGATTATTGCCCTATAGTTTTAGATCATAGTAATAGTTCAGATATATTGCTTGTCCATTTATCTGTATGTGACGTTAACAGGGTACTTCCATTTCAGAATGCTGTGGCTTATTGCTAGGATATGCTTCTCAACATGGAGTGGGCACTACCTAAAAATAAAATCTAGGGTGCAAGGGAATAATTGCCCAAAGAGACAAAGAAAACAAAGAAACTATTTTTTGCTAGAACATGTCTAAAGGTTTGATTGCGAGGGTCCAGCCTCTGCTTTTCCCCTGTACAAGCTATGCATTTGAGTGGATTTAAAGGGGTATTTTAGGAAAAAAAAACTTTATATATCAACTGGCTCCAGAAAGTTAAACAGATTTGTAAATTACTTCTATTAAAAAATCTTAATCCTTTCAATAATTATCAGCTGCTGAAGTTGAGTTGTTGTTTTCTGTCTGGCAACAGTGCTCTCTGCTGACATCAATGCTTTTCTCGGGAACAGCACAGAGTAGAAGAGGTTTGCTATGGGGATTTTCTTCTAAACTGGGCGGTTCCCGAGACGTCATCAGAGAGCACTTAGACAGAAAAGAACAACTCGACTTCAGCAGCTCTTAAGTACAGAAAGGATTAAGATTTTTTTTATAGAAGTAATTTACAAATCTGTTTAACTTTCTGGAGCCAGTTGATTTTATCTGGAGCCAGAAGTTTTTTCCTGGATAACCCCTTTAACCCCTTAAGGACCCAGCCATTTTACACCTCAGGACCCGGCCTTTTTTTGCACATCTGACCACTGTCACTTTAAACATTAATAACTCTGGAATGCTTTTAGTTATCATTCTGATTCCGAGATTGTTTTTTCGTGACATATTCTACTTTAACATAGTGGTAAAATTTTGTGGTAACTTGCATCCTTTCTTGGTGAAAAATCCCCAAATTTTATGAAAAATTTGAAAATTTTGCATTTTTCTAACTTTGAAGCTCTCTGCTTGTAAGGAAAATGGATATTCCGAATAATTTTTTTTTTTATTCACATATACAATATGTCTACTTTATATTTGCATCATAAAATTGACGAGTTTTTACTTTTGGAAGACACCAGAGGGCTTCAAAGTTCAGCAGCAATTTTCCAATTTTTCACAAAATTTCCAAACTCACAATTTTTCATGGACCAGTTCAGGTTTGAAGTGGATTTGAAGGGTCTTCATTTTAGAAATACCCCACAAATGACCCCATTATAAAAACTGCACCCCCCAAAGTATTGAAAATGACATTCAGTCCGCGTTTTAACCCTTTAGGTGTTTCACAGGAATAACAGCAAAGTGAAGGAGAAAATTCACAATCTCCATTTTTTACACTCGCATGTTCTTGTAGACCCAATTTTTGAATTTTTACAAGGGGAAAAAGGAGAAAATGTATACTTATATTTGTAGCCCAATTTCTCTCGAGTAAGCACATACCTCATATGTCTATGTAAAGTGTTCGGCGGGCGCAGTAGAGGGCTCAGAAGCGAAGGAGCGACAAGGGGATTTTGGAGAGTACGTTTTTTTGAAATGGTTTTTGGGGGGCATGTTGCATTTAGGAAGCCCCTATGGTGCCAGAACAGCAAAAATCCCCCACATGGCATACCATTTTGGAAACTAGACCCCTTGAGGTACGTAACAAGGAATAAAGTGAGCCTTAATACCCCACAGGTGTTTCACGACTTTTGCATATGTAAAAAAATAAAAATAAAATTTCACTAAAATGTGTGTTTCCCCCCAAATTTCACATTTTTGCAAGGGTTAATAGCAGAAAATACCCCCCAAACATTGTAACCCCATCTCTTCTGAGTATGAAGGTACCCCATAAGTTGACCTGAAGTGTACTATGGGTGAACTACAATGCTCAGAAGAGAAGGAGTCATATTTGGCTTTTTGAGAGCAAATTTTGCTCGGAGGCATGTCGCATTTAGGAAGCCCCTATGGTGCCAGGACAGCAAAAAAAAAAAACACATGGCATACCATTTTGGAAACTAGACCCCTCGGGGAACGTAACAAGAAATAAAGTGAGCCTTAATACCCCACAGGGGTTTCACGACTTTTGCATACGTAAAAAAAAAAATAAAAAAAATCACTAAAAGGTGTGTTTCCCCCCCAAATTTCACATTTTTGCAAGGGTTAATAGCAGAAAATACCCCCCAAAATTTGTAACCACATCTCTTCTGAGTATGGAGGTACCCCAAAAGTTGACCTGAAATGCACTACGGGCGAACTACAATGCTCAGAAGAGAAGGAGTCATATTTGGCTTTTTGAGAGCAAATTTTGCTCGGGGGGCATGTCGCATTTAGGAAGCCCCTATGGTGCCAGGACAGCAAAATAACCCCCACATGGCATACCATTTTGGAAACTAGACCCCTTGAGGAACGTAAGAAGGCGTAAAGTGAGCATTTACCCCCCACTGGTGTCTGTCATATCTTTGGAACAGTGGGCTGTACAACATTTTTAATTTGCACAGCCCACTCTTCCAAAGATCTGTCAGACACCAGTGGGGTGTAAATTCTCACTGCACCCCTCATTACATTCCGTGAGGGGTGTAGTTTCCGAAATGGGGTCACATGTGTTTTTTTTTTTTTTTTTGCGTTTGTCAAAACCGCTGTAACAATCAGCCACCCCTGTGCAAATCACCTCAAATGTACATGGCGCACTCTCCCTTCTGGGCCTTGTTGTGCGCCCCCAGAGCACTTTGCGCCCACATATGGGGTATCTCCGTACTCGGGAGAAATTGCGTTACAAATTTTGGGGGGCTTTTTTCCCCTTTACCTCTTGTCAAAATGAAAAGTATAGGGCAACACCAGCATGTTAGTGTAAAAAGTTTATTTTTTTTACACTAACATGCTGGTGTAGACCCCATCTTCACCTTTTCATAAGGGGTGAAAGGAGAAAAAGCCCCCCAAGATTTGTTAGTCAATTTCTCCCGAGTACGGCGATACCCCATATGTGGCCCTAAACTGTTGCCTTGAAATACGACAGGGCTCCAAAGTGAGAGCGCCATGCGCATTTGAGGCCTGAATTAGGGATTTGCATAGGGGTGGACATAGGGGTATTCTACACCAGTGATTCCCAAACAGGGTGCCTCCAGCTGTTGCAAAACTCCCAGCATGCCTGGACAGTCAACGGCTGTCCGGCAATACTGGGAGTTGTTGTTTTGCAACAGCTGGAGGCTCCATTTTGGAAAGAGTGGCGTACCAGGCGTTTTTCATTTTTATTGGGGAGGGGAGGGGGGCTGTGTAGGGGTATGTGTATATGTAGTGTTTTTTACTTTTTATTTTATTTTGTGGTAGTGTAGTGTAGTGTTTTTAGGGTACAGTCACATGGGCGGGGGATTACAGCGAGTTTGAGCTGACGCGCAAAATTTGCTGCATCGCAAACTTGCAGCCCGATACTCACTGTAAGCCGCCTGCCCATGTGAGTGTACCCTGTACATTCACAGGGGGGGGGACCTCCAGCTGTTGCAAAACTACTACTCCCAGCATGCCTGAGAATGTTTGGGAGTTGTGGTTTTGCAACAGCTGGAGGCACACGGGTTGGGAAACACTGAGTTAGGAAACAATGTTTCCCAACCAGTGTGCCTCCAGCTGTTGCAAAACCACAACTCCCAAACATTCTCAGGCATGCTGGGAGTAGTAGTTCGGCAACATCTTTAGAGCCAGATGTTGCCGAACTACAACTCCCAGCATGCTTGGAGTTGTAGTTTTGCAACATCTGGAGGACTAGTTTGCAGACCACTAATACAGTGGTTCCCAATCTGTGCCCTTCCAGATGTTGCAAAACTACAACTCCCAGTATGCCAAAACTGTCCAGGCATGCTGGGAGTTGTAGTTCTGCAACATCTGAAGGGCCAGATGTTACAGAACTACAACTCCCAGCATGCCTGGACAGTAAGGGCATGCTGAGGATGTGTAGTTTTGCAACATCTGGAAGGGCACAGTGGTCCAAAAACTGTGGACCTCCAGATGTTGCAAAACTGCAACTCCCAGCATGCCCAGACGCCAAGGGCTGTCTGGGCATGCTGGGAGTTGTAGTTTACAGGGTCCTATTACAGCAATGCATGTCGCTTTACGGCGACGTGCATTGCTGTAAAGGGCCCGACCGCGGCTGAAGATCTACTCACCTGTCGCCGCCGCCGCCATCTTCACCGCCGGGATCCGGGTCTTCAGGGACGAGGTAAGTACCGGGGCTGGTCCCCAGCACTCCCCCGTCCCCCGCCGCGTCCTCCGGTCTTCCTCCCGTCCTCTCCGGACTTTCAGGGGCCGGGCAGGGCGGGAGGAAGTAACCGCCCCCCCTCCTGCGATTGGTCGGTTCACTAACCGACAGATCGCAGGGGATCGGAGGAGGTGGCAGGCTTGCCACCTCGCTCCGATACTTCACCATGGTCCTGGCTGTCTGTGACAGCCGGGATCATGCAAAATTACCGGGCGGTCGGGTCCCAGAGACCCGATCAGCCCGGTATCGCCGCAGATCGCAAGGGCGATTTCCCTTGCGATTTGCGGCGATCGCCGACATGGGGGGCCTACATGGCCCCCCTCGGCGTTTGCCCTGGATGCCTGCTGAAGGATTTCAGCAGGCATCCAGTTCCGATCTCTGCCCGGCGAGCGGCAGAGACCGGAAAACGCCAGGACGTACGGGGACGTCCTGGGTCCTTAAGGCCCAGGGTGCGGGGACGTCCCCGTACGTCCTGGGTCCTTAAGAGGTTAAAGGGGTGCTTCGAAGAAAAAAAAATTCAAATCAGCTGTGCCAGAAAGTTATACAGATTTGTAAATTACTTCTATATAAAAATCTCAATCCTTCCAGTACTTATCAGCTGCTGTATGCTCCAGAGGAAGTTGTGTAGTTCTTTCCAGCCTTACCACAGTGCTCTCTGCTGACACTTCTGTCCATGTCAGGAACTTCCTGGCATGGACAATTTTTGCTGTATGACGGATTCTGAAGAGGATAAACCTGGACTGCTTAGGGTGAGGGGGCATGCTGCTTGTGTGTTTCTTTGGGTACACTTCTTCCCAATGTTGCTTGAATGCAGGAACTAGCGCTTCAAGTATTGGCAGACATAATGTATTACTTTCTATGACTGAAAATCTTCTATTTATGTGCATATCTTCAGAAGATAATCCACACTGTTCCTAAAAGGTAAACTAAAGCTACCCTCTCGTCTACCCACTCATAAAACGCAGGACAGCTACCAGTTTACCTACGGCTGAATATACAGAGTACTGCCATGGTCTCTCCTTTAGCTTGTCAACATCAGTTCAGTGCTTTGTGTAACCCATTCCTTACTATGACCACATTATTGCCATGCTACAAAATGTGAAACTGCTATTTCTAATAATGGTTAATTGTACTGTGTCTTTGTGCCAGGTGGTGAAGGCTTAAAGGGGAACTCCAGCCTTAATACATCTTATCCCCTATACAAAGAATAGGGGATAAGATGTCTGATCGCGGGGGTCCCGCCGCTGGGGACCCCAGCAATATGTCATTGCGCACCCACCTTTGTGAGCTCCGCAGCGCTGGAGGCTCCAAATGCGGTCACACACCCTATCTGGTGTGTTTGCTTTAGTCCGCCAACATTAAACTCACCCCCAAATACGATCAGCCAGTAAATCCTAACCAGGGTGTGCCCCAGGGGAACTTCTTTTCCCGCACCTTGTGGGAACCTCCACCTCACTGCACCAGACCCTGCGGGAGTCTCATCCTTTGGGAATTCTTGATTCATCTAAGACCTTGGAAGGGCTGAAGCACTGCAAGGCCCAGCCACACCACAAGTGCGTTTCCCCATCTTACTACTAAACGTATGCTCTCTGCCTACCTTCTAAAACGAATGCATCAGTAACACCTTTTTCACAATCTACCCATAGTAGTGTACTGTTGAAATCACCCCCAGCACAGTGCCAGCCTGTTCAGTGCATTTCTTCCAGCACTATGTCATAAGCAGGCGCTGGGAACACTATTGGAAAGGACGCGTTTATTTTCCCATCATGCAACACGTTCGGCTGGATATTGGCTTCCTCCCAGGACCTGCTCTTGATCCCGCCATATTTGGAGGAAACTGCTGGAGTTTTCTGTTTTTGATTGTGGCGAGGAGGGCAGCAGGGATTCATATACACACGTTTTATCCAAAGTTACACTTGGCTGTTCTAACTTTACTTAGTAAGCGCCCATAATTGTTGCGTTTACTGAGCACCTCACGTTATCACTCCACTATATCATAGCATAGCAGAAAGGAGAATGTGCTGTTCTGTGATTTGTCATAAATAGGAAAGGAAACCCTGTGTAAGGCTGCATTCACACTACGATTCTTACATACGGGTACTGGATCCGCCTGGGAGATGGGAAAACTGGGCGCTCCCATATCCCAGCCGGCCCCGGCCCCCATCTCATTCATTTGAATGAGCGACCGAAGTCAGATAGTGACTCTGGTCGGCTCATTTTTGCCCCATATCTGGTTTTGTGACCGGACTTAAAACCGTAGTATACTATAAGTGAATGAGATGGGGGCCGGGTCCAGCTGGGATACGAGAGCACCTGGTTTTCCCATCTCCCAGCCGGAACTGGTCCCCACATGTAAGAATCGTAATGTGAATAAAGCCTAAGTACTGCTGGCAAACAGCCCAGCTCTGGTCCAGCCTCCTGAAATAAAGAGAATGGGAAATAGCTGTGCGCCATGTTAGGGGTTCTCAGGGGCTTGATAATAGCAGTGGAAGAAGGGTTAATCTAACAAAGGGTTAATCTAACAAAAATATGCAGGTTTTTAAAAATCTTTTGAAACCACAGGTACAGCTATATGTATTAAAGGAGGCACAAGCAGTTATGAAATCAGTGCCATATACCGTATATACTCGAGTATAAGCCGACCCGAATATAAGCCGAGGCCCCTAATTTTACCCCAAAAACCCAGGAAAAGTTATTGACTCGACTATAAGC
This sequence comes from Hyla sarda, assembly GCF_029499605.1. Lineage (NCBI taxonomy): Eukaryota > Metazoa > Chordata > Amphibia > Anura > Hylidae > Hyla > Hyla sarda. The sequence continues at coordinate 55,124,946 of NC_079194.1, forward strand.
CTAGGGTGGGAAATACATCATCCCCCCCATGTCATCATCCCCCCTGCCATCATCCAGACCCCCGTCATCATCCCCACTTCATCATCACCGCATGTCAATCCCTTCATCAGTGGTCTTCAACCTGCGGACCTCCAGATGTTGCAAAACTACAACTCCCAGCATGCCCGGACAGCCATCGGCTGTCCGGGCATGCTGGGTGTTGTAGTTTTTAAAACCTCTGGAGGTCCGCAGATTGAAGACCGCTGCGGCCTTCGTCATCATCCAGCCCCCCCCCCCTTTTGATTTGTACTCACCTCCCCTCAGCAGGAAGTTAGGGTGAGCTGGTCCGGGCCATCTATGCTGCAGGGACCGTCCGGTGGGGATGGTTAGTCGTTGTGGGCTCTCCATTTTCACCGGGGGGGCCTCTTCTCCGTGCTTCGGCCCGGGCCGCGGATTAGTGACGTTGCCTTGACGACAACGCACAGGGACGTTGCGCATGAACGTCCCTGTGTGTCGTCGTCAAGGCAACGTCACTAGTCCGGGGCCGGGCCCGAAGCGCGGAGAAGAGGCCCCCCCCCCGGTGAAAATGGACAGCCCGCAATGACTAACCATCCCCACCGGACGGTCCCTGCAGCATAGATGGCCCGGACCAGCTCACCCTAACTTCCCGCCGAGGGGAGATGAGTACAAAACAAGGGGGGGGGGGGGCTGGATGATGACAAAGGCCGCAGTGGTCTTCAACCTGCGGACCTCCAGAGGCTTCAAAACTACAACACCCAGCATGCCCGGACAGCCATCGGCATGCTGGGAGTTGTAGTTTTGCAACATCTGGAGGTCCGGAGGTTGAAGAACACTTATGAAGGGATTGACAGGCGATGAGTTCACTCGAGTATAAGCCGAGGGGGCGTTTTCAGGACAAAAAATTGTGCTGAAAAACTCGGCTTATATTCGAGTATATACTGTACGTCAATAATATAGCCTACTCATAAGTATCCTATTGATGACCAGGACATTTTTATTTTATTCCCATTGACAGAGCCCTATGAGGGCCTCTTTTTTTGTGGGACCAATGTTACTTTTTAACAGCCCCCTTTATTTCAGTCTAAAATTTATTGCAAAACCCAAAATAAACTAAATGTTGCGTGATTTACATTTTTAATATGGGGAAGTATTAAAACATTTTAAAATTTTTACTTTTTTATACTTTTTTCAATAATAATTTGCGGTCTCTCTTAGGGACTTGTACAAGAGATTGTTCGATTACTAAAGTATTGCAGTCTTTTATTACACCAAATTTTATTAGACCTTGCCTATGGCAGGGTGCAATAGGAGGCCTATCATGGCAGATATGGAGGTGTTCAGAAAGGTGCCATGACAACCGATTATCACCTTATGATTATGTTGTGTGGGGGCTGATCGGAGACCTTACAGGCCCAACACCCAGAGTCTAACCACCTAGATTAGTGGTCTCAAACTGTGGCCCTCCAGATGTTGCAAAACGTCAACTCCCAGGATGCCCAGACAGCCAACGGCATGCTTGGAGTTGAAGTCTTGCAACATCTGTAGGGACACAGTTTGAGACCACTGACCTAGATGCTCCAGTTACTATTGAACTTGGCATCCTGTGGTTAAACTGCTTGGATTGGACTCAACTCTGCTGTGGGCATCAGCTCCATATTACCTGATTGTCACAGTCCACAATGAGATTTATTTACATATACAGTGGGGATCAAAAGTTTGGGCACCCCAGGTAAAAATTTGTATTAATGTGCATAAAGAAGCCAAGGAAAGATGGAAAAATCTCCAAAAGGCATCAAATTAAAGATTAGACATTCTTATAATATGTCAACAAAAGTTAGATTTTATTTCCATCATTTACACTTTCAAAATAACAGAAAACAAAAAAATGGCGTCTGCAAAAGTTTGGGCACCCTGCAGAGTTAATATCTTGTAATGCCCTCTTTGGCAAGTATCACAGCTTGTAAACACTTTTTGTAGCCCACCAAGAGTCTTCCAATTCTTGTTTGAGGTATCTTTGCCCATTCTCCCTTACAAAAGTCTTCCAGTTCTTTGAGATTTCTGGGCTGTCTGTCACGCATTGCTCTTTTAAGATCTATCCATAGATTTTCAATTATGTTGAGGTCAGGAGATTGTGAAGGCCATGGCAAAACCTTCAGTTTACGCCTCTTGATGTAATGCCCTGTGGATTTTGAGGTGTGTTTAGGATCATTATCCATTTGTAGAAGCCATCCTCTCTTTAACTTCAGCTTTTTCACAGATGGCATCAAGTTAGCATCTAATATTTAATATCTAAGTTTTATTGAATCAATTTTTCCTTCTACTCGTGAGATGTTCCCTGTGCCACTGCCTGCAATACAACCCTAAAGCATGATTGATCCACCCCCACAGTTGGACAGAGGTTCTTTTCATTAAATTCTGTTCCCCTTCTTCTCTAAACGTACCTTTGCTCATTCCGGCCAAAAAGTTCAATTTTAACCTCATCGTTCCACAGAACTTGTTTCCAAAATGCATCAGGCTTGTCTATAAGTTCATTTGCAAAGTTGAAATGCTGATTTTTGTGGTGAGGACATAGAAGAGGTTTTCTTCTGATGACTCTTCCATGAAGACCATATTTGTACAAGTATCTCTTTATCGTGGAATAGTGTACCACAACTCCAATGTCTGCCAGATCTTTCTGGAGGGATTGTGCAGTCAAACGTGGGTTTTGAATTGTTTTTCTCACAATCCTGCGAGCTGTTCTATCTGATATTTTTCTTGGTTTTCCAGATCTTGCTTTAACTTCCACTGTTCCTGATGACTGCCATTTCTTAATTACATTCCGAACAGAGGATATTGACATCTGAAAACGTTCTGCTATCTTCTTATAGCCTTCTCCAGCTTTGTGAGCGTCAACTATTTTCAGTTTCAGATTTCTAGACAACTGCTTAGAAGAACCCATGGTGCTGATTGTTGGGGCAAGGTCAGATTAGTCTGGGCATTTAAAACCTTTGAGATTGACATCACCTGGTCTTCCCAGATGATGATTGAAAACAATCCATGACACTGGCAGGTCTCAGCTTTGAAAAGGGGCAGTGCATGCTATATATTCTGCAGGGTGCCCAAACTTTTGCAGACACCATTTTTTTGTTTTCTGTTAGTTTGAAAGTGTAAATGATGGAAATAAAATCTAACTTTTGTTGACATATTATAAGAATGTCTAATCTGTAATTGGATGCCTTTTGGAGATTTTTCCATCTTTCCTTGGCTTCTTTATGCACATTAACACAAATTTTTACCTGGGGTGCCCACACTTTTGATCCCCATTGTAGCCAGAAACCCCCTTGACTATGAACATGACTATGTTTTTTATTCTTAAAGTCTTCAGTCTCCATTTATGTACTTGTTTCTAAAAATCCCCATGTAGTACCAATGGCCTGTGGAAGGCATAGAATGAGTAGGCCCCAGATGCTGACAGTGTTGCCAGTTTTCTAGTTTTCCCCCATTATTCTCCACTCAATACACCATTGTGGTAAAGTGATAGTAACGTTAGAATTTTTATTATTATTGAAAAGACAAAACACGAAAATATCACATTGACAAGTATTTAGACCCTTCACCAATACTTAGAGGAAGCCCCATTGGCAGTGATTCCAGCCTCCAGTCTTTTGGATATGAGGCTACAAGGTTCATACACCTGGATTTACAGATTTACTGCTATTCTTCTCTGCAGATCCTCTCAAGCTTTGTAAGATTGGATGGAGACTGTCCGTGGAAGTCATTTTTAGGTCTTTATAAAGATGTTCAACGATGTTCAAGTCAGGGCTCTGTCTGGGCCACTCAAGAACATTTACAGAGTTGTCTCATAGCCGTTCCTGTGTTGTCTTGGCTGTGTGCTTAGGGTCCTTGTCTTGTTGGAAGGTGAACCTTCAGATCCAAAGTACTCAGAATCAGGTTTTAATTGAGAATATCTCTGTACTTTTATCAATTCAGCTTTCCCTCAACCCCGACCAGTTCTGCCCCAACCACTGAAAAACATCCGCACAGCATGATGCCGCCCCCACCATGCTTCACTGTAGAGATGGTATTGGGCAGGTGAAGAGCAGTGCCTGCTTTCCTCTAGAAATGCCTCCTAGAATTGAGGCCAAAAAGTTCACTCTTAGTTTCATCAGACCAGAGAATCTTAGAAGAGGCCCCGCTGATGATGAAGTTCTGGCGACAGGTGCGACAAGATACCTGAAAGTTGGAGGCCCTGTATATTAGAAAGTTAGAGTACCCCCGAGAGGGTGAGCCACCCCTGGAGCGCCGCCATGCAACAGTAATCAAATTTGACTAAGTGAGGGGGTTTGGCACCCTTATGGACTGCCGACAAGGGGGCATCCTCCTAGTGAACAGGGGGGCAGTACAAAGGGACTATCTCCCCCCAGCTATGCATTTTCTGTCGAACTGGGAGATTGTGGAGTACACACCTGTTTAAAGCCTGCGAGGGGAATGGGCAGCAGCCTTCACCAGTCCTAAGAATTCCACAAAAATTCCCTTTGCCTATTTCCCCTCTGAAGAATGGGACTCAGATCCATTTGGTCTCCTGCCACCAAGCGTCAATGGGACAGTTGTTCAAGAAGAATGGTATCCAGAGTCACCTGCTATGGACCCCAAGTATGTGCGTCAAGGGTCTTCTACAGATGTGCTCATGCCTACTCCTGCTGTTGACGAGGTTTGGCCTGACCAAGGCCAGATTTATGCTGCAGACCCTATTGACTTTAATGGGGTATGTGGCAGATTTTCCAAAAATTACAAGCTGCGAGTTTACAAAGAAATCCGCTCATGTAAATGAGCCCTTAGGGTTGGGTAACCCTTTGCGCAAGCATAATTTCAGCAACGGGAAACCTGCTGCATATGTGCTACACGTTACCCTACCCTTAAAGGGGTACTATGGGGCTCCAGCGTTTTGAACATTTTGTTCAGAACGCTCAGAGCCGGAGGCCATGATTGTTATGCCATGGCCACACCCCCTCATGATGTCACATCACGCCCCCTCCATTCATGTCTATAGGTGGGGCATGTCGACCGACACACCCTCTCCCATAGACATGAATGGAAGGGGCATGGCGTGACTGCACGAGGGGGCGTGGCCGCGACGTCACGACCACTGCCACAGAAATCCGGCATTTGTTTACAACGCCGGGTGTTGCGGCAGATCGCGGGGGCCCCAGCAGCGGGACCCCTGCAATCAGACATCTATTCAGTTATTCTTTGGATAGGGGATAAGTAGTCTAGCAGCAGAGTACCCATTTAAAGTTGCTTTTACACGCACATCATTTTGCAGGTTATGGGCTTTTTCTGTATGAGACTTATGGGTAAACCAAGAATGCATATTTTTAATGTTAGGAAAAGAATAAACAAAGAAAAAGTGCTATGGCTTTATATTATCTAATATTTGTTGGCTATCAGTGAATGAGAATGTTTTTCCATTGACAGGCTGCAGACTGGTTTCCAGCTAGTCCTGCTCTTGAAGGACACAGTCGTACCCAGTCTAGGCAATGATCTGTGAGCTAAATACATCACCAGCAACTGAACAGATCTGTCTGGCAAGTACAGCATTAATCATCCCCAGTAATTATAATGATAATTGCCCAATGTATCCACACAAAACAATACGGCTCGGGCTGCACCATGACTTCGGTCATGCAGCATTAAGATTGCAATATCGCACTGCTAAATGGCAACACAACCATGGCGCGATAGTTGCTATAAATCAAAACCTGCTGCTTTTTCACACAAGCAAATTTACTGCAGTTTAAGGATTGTGACAACCCAATCTTAACCCCTTAGGGACTCATGCCCATTTTCACCTTAAGGGTACGTTCACACGCGCGGATTTTCGCAGCGTATTTAGCTGCGGATCCGCTGGTGAAGGCCCCGCTCTATGCTGGCTTTACATGTGCCTGCTGGTAGCGGCAATACGCTACGAGCAGACACACTGCAGCGATGTGCGCGGCATACTCGCACATCGCGGCCGCTCTCCCTGCTCTGAGCTCCCGCGATCGAGATTTCCCGCGATGTGCGAGTATACTGCGACTCGCACATCGCAGGGTGTCTGCTGGTAGCAGCGTATTGCCGCTACGAGCAGGCACATGTAAAGCCAGCATAGAGTGGGGCCTTCACCAGTGGATTTGCAGCGTAAAATACGCTGTAAATACTCGCGTGTGAACGTACCCTAAGGACTCAGACCTTTTTTTGCAATTCTGACCACTGTCACTTTATGCATTAATAACTCTGGGATGCTTTTACCTTTTATTCTGATTCCAAGATTGATTTTTTCGTGACATATTCTACTTTAACATAGTGGTAAATATTCGTCGTTACTTGCATCCTTTCCTGGTGAAAAATCCCCAAATTTCATGAAATTTTTGAAAATTTAGCATTTTTTTTTACTTTGAAACTCTGTTCTTGCAAGGAAAATGGATAGTCCAAATAATTTATATATTGATCCACAAATACAATATGTCTACTTTATGTTGGCATCATAAAGTTGACATGTTCTTACTTTTTTGAAGACATTAGAGGGCTTCAAACTATAGCAGCAATTATCCAAATTTTCACAAACATTTCAAAATTTGAATTTTTCAGGGACCAGTTAAGTTTGAAGTATATTTGAGGGGCCTTTCTTTGAGAAATATCCTATTATAGAAACTAAACCCCTCAAAGTATTCAAAATGACATTCAGAAAGTTTGTTTACCCTTTAGGTGTTTCACAAGAATAGCAGCAAAGTGAAGGAGAAAAATCTGCATTTTTTACACTAACATGTTCTTGTTTCATTTTTAAAAGCGGTATAAGTAGAAAAAATCCTCCAAAATTTTTAGCCCAATTTCTCTTGAGTATGGAAATACCTCATATGTTGACATAAAGCACTCTGCAGGCTCACAACATGGCTCAAGAGGGAAAGAGAAACTGTGGGAACGAATTTTGCTGTCATGGTTTTTGACGGCCATGTTGCATTTAGGAAGCCCCCATGGTGCCAGAACAGCAATAAAAAACCCACATGGAATACTATTTTGGAAACTACACCCCTCAAGGAATGTAACAAGGGGTATAGTGAGCTTTAACCCCTCACATGTGTTTGACGACTTTGCGTTGAAGTTAGACATGAAAATGAAAAATTAGATTTTTAACACTAAAATGATGGTGTTACCCCAAATTTTTCTTTTTCACAAGGGGTACCGTAATAGGAGAAAATGCCCAGCAACATTTAAAACCTAATTTCTTCTGAGTATGGAAATACCCCATATGTGGATGTTAAGTGCTCTGCTGGCGCACTACAATGCTCAGAAGTGAAGGAGCAAAATATGGCTTTTTGAAAGAGAATGATGAAATAGTTTTTGGGGGGCATGTTGCATTTAGCAAGTCCCCAGGGTGCCAGAACAGCAAACAAACCTACACATGGTACACTATTTTAGAAACTACACCCATCAAGGAATGTAACAAGGGGTACAGTGAGCCTTAACACCTCACAGGTGTTTGATGGGTTTGCGTTGAACTTGGACGAGGAAATGAAAAATTTTATTTTTAACACTAAAATGATAGTGTTACTCCAAATTTTTCATTTTCACATGGTGTAATAGGAGAAAATGGACCACAAAATTTGAAGCACAATTTCTCCCGATTAAGAAGACGCCCCATATGAGGATGTTGAATGCTCTGCTGGCGCACAACAGGTCTCAGAACAGAAAGAGTGCCATTGGACTTTTGGAGAGAGAATTTTGCTGAATTTGAAGTCGGGGCCATGTGCATTTACAAACGTCCCATGGTGCCAGAACAGCAGAAGCCCCCCGCACATGACACCATTTTTGAAACTACACCCCTCCATGAACGTAACAAGGGTTACAGTGAGTACTTACACCTTACAGGTTTTTTGAACAGTGGGCCGTAAAAGGGAAATTTTTTATTTTTCGCACTAAATTGATAGTGTTACCCCAAATATTTCATTTTCACATGGGGTAATAGGGGAAAAGGCCCCCAAAATTTGTAGTGCAATTTTGCCTGAGAAAGAAAATACCCCATATGTGTATGTAAAGTGCTCTGCAGGTGCACTGCAATGCTCAGAATAGAAGGAGCGCCATTGGGCTTTTGGAAGGAAAAGTTTGTTGGAATTGAAGTCGGGGGTCATGTGCGTTTACAAAGCCCCCATTGTGCAAGAACAGCAGTAACCCCACACATGTGACATGATTTTAGAAACTACACCCCTCAAGGAACGTAACAAGGGTTATAGTGAGTACTCACACCTCACAGATTTTTTGAACAGTGGGCCGTAAATTGAAAAATTAGATTTTTTTACACTATGACTATGGAAAAACATCCACATATGGGGTAACATGCTTGGTGGGTGCACAACAAGGCTCAGAAGTCATAGAGGTCTGTTTGCATTTGTGGCCTATGGCATATCAGTAGCTGACGGGTGTTCCCTAAATTTATTTTCCAGGAATGGATGAAATGTAGTTTGGGGAAAATGAAAATTGCAATTTTATTACTGATATGCCAATAATTTTCCCAGAATGATGACCCAGAATATATCCAAAAGTAAAAATGATGCCCACCCCAAACCCTATACTCTGAATCATCATTCTGGGAATGTGATGTGTGTGATTGTCCCTATTCTGTTACCTCAAATACGCACCCAGCTCCGGTGGGGAGAGAGTGCTGCGCATTTGAAGCAACTGCAAACCTCCAATGCTGTTGATTCTGTGTCCCATGACAAATTTTTTGAGGAAAAAAAATATATATTATGAGGGGTATTGGGAAATAGGTTTATGTTTTTTTAGGTGGTGTTTGGTTTTAAAATTTGGAAGACAATGTTCTCTGGACTGGTATATTGGAGTAAAATTCTGGGGAATTAAAATTAGGGAAAAGGATTAAAAATGTAATGCTCTATTGAAGTGCGATACTCCCTGAAGCAATTTTTAATGCAGAGGCCCAGATGATCGGGGCAAGTGTTACATTGAGTGGTGGTGTCCTTCCGAATTCCTCTCCTGTTACACACTCTGCATTTTTTCTGGGATCATCCCTTCTTTCCAGCGTGGGGGACCTCCCCTGGAAAGTGTTGCCCGGGGAGTATCCGGGGAACCGAAGTTCCAGAGGTGCTCTGACACACTCTTTGGCGGTCACCAAAGATGAGGGCCTTTAGAACTTCCTCTTGTTAATAAAAAAACAATTATAAAAAAAGAACTTCCTCTTGGAACTGCAGTATGTCCCTGTGTTGCCAGCGTACTGGGACAGTACAAAAGAGTTGTACATGGCAACCTCTGCCATGTAGACTGCAACTTTTTTGTACCATGTCGTGTTTTCCGCAATGGTATTATATGACTTGGGGACTTGATCAGAGAGATCAACTCCCCCCATATACCGATTGTAGCCCAGAATACAATCAGGCTTGAGGACTTGTCCCATGGTACCTCGCACAGGGACAGGGGTGCTGCCATTCCCATGAATTGTGGTGAGCATAAGGACATCCCTCTTGTCCTTATACCTGTCCAGCAACAGGTTTTCATGGGAAAAGGCACAGGACTCACCCCGGGGGATAATAGTGTGCAGGGGATAGGAAGGAAGGCCTCTTTGATTCTTCCAGACTGTCCCACAAGCAAGTCTGGATCTGGTGGTGAGGGATGTGAAGAGAGGGATACTGTTACGCCGAGCGCTCCGGGTCCCCGCTCCTCCCCGGAGCGCTCGCTACACTCCTCTCACTGCAGCGCTCCGGTCGGTTCCACGGACCCGGGGCGCTGCGATACCGCCTCTGGCCGGGATGCGATTCGCGATGCGGGTAGCGCCCGCTCGCGATGCGCACCCCGGCTCCCGTACCTGACTCGCTCTCCGTCAGTTCTGTCCCGGCGCGCGCGGCCCCGCTCCCTAGGGCGCGCGCGCGCCGGGTCTTTGCGATTTAAAGGGCCACTGCGCCGCTGATTGGCGCAGTGGTTCCAATTAGTGTTTACACCTGTGCACTTCCCTATATCACCTCACTTCCCCTTCACTCCCTCGCCGGATCTTGTTGCCTTAGTGCCAGTGAAAGCGTTTCCTTGTGTGTTCCTAGCCTGTGTTCCAGACCTCCTGCCGTTGCCCCTGACTACGATCCTTGCTGCCTGCCCCGACCTTCTGCTACGTCCGACCTTGCTTCTGTCTACTCCCTTGTACCGCGCCTATCTTCAGCAGCCAGAGAGGTTGAGCCGTTGCTAGGGGATACGACCTGGTCACTACCGCCGCAGCAAGACCATCCCGCTTTGCGGCGGGCTCTGGTGAAAACCAGTAGTGACTTAGAACCGATCCTCTAGCACGGTCCACGCCAATCCCTCTCTGGCACAGAGGATCCACTACCTGCCAGCCGGCATCGTGACAGTAGATCCGGCCATGGATCCCGCTGAAGTTCCTCTGCCAGTTGTCGCTGACCTCACCACGGTGGTCGCCCAGCAGTCACAACAGATTGCGCAACAAGGCCAACAGCTGTCTCAACTGACTGTTATGCTACAACAGTTACTACCACAGCTCCAGCAACCATCTCCTCCGCCAGCTCCTGTACCTCCTCCGCAGCGAGTGGCCGCTTCTGGACTACGACTATCCTTGCCGGATAAATTTGATGGGGACTCTAAGCTTTGCCGTGGCTTCCTTTCCCAATGTTCATTACACTTGGAGATGATGTCGGACCAGTTCCCCACTGAAAGGTCTAAGGTGGCTTTCGTAGTCAGCCTGCTGTCTGGAAAAGCCCTGGCTTGGGCCACACCGCTCTGGGACCGCAATGACCCCGTCACTGCCTCTGTACACTCCTTCTTCTCGGAGATTCGAAGTGTCTTTGAGGAACCTGCCCGAGCCTCTTCTGCTGAGACTGCCCTGTTGAACCTGGTCCAGGGTAATTCTTCCGTTGGCGAGTATGCCGTACAATTCCGTACTCTTGCTTCTGAGTTATCCTGGAACAATGAGGCCCTCTGCGCGACCTTTAAAAAAGGCCTATCCAGCAACATTAAAGATGTTCTGGCCGCACGAGAAATGCCTGCTAATCTTCATGAACTTATTCACCTAGCCACTCGCATTGACATGCGTTTTTCCGAAAGGCGTCAGGAGCTCCGCCAAGATATGGACTCTGTTCGCACGAGGCGTTTCTTCTCCTCGGCTCCTCTCTCCTCTGGTTCCCTGCAATCTGTTCCTGTGCCTCCCGCCGTGGAGGCTATGCAGGTCGACCGGTCTCGCCTGACATCTCAAGAGAGGACACGACGCCGCATGGAGAACCTCTGCCTGTACTGTGCTAGTACCGAACACTTCCTGAGGGATTGTCCTATCCGCCCTCCCCGCCTGGAAAGACGTACCCTGACTCCGCACAAAGGTGAGACAATCCTTGATGTCCACTCTGCTTCTCCACGTCTTACTGTGCCTGTGCGGATGTCTGCCTCTGCCTTCTCCTTCCCTTCTGTGGCCTTTTTGGACTCTGGATCTGCAGGAAATTTTATTTTGGCCTCTCTCGTCAACAGGTTCAACATCCCAGTGACCAGTCTCACCAGACCCCTTTACATCAATTGTATAAACAATGAAAGATTGGACTGTTCCATACGTTTCCGCACGGAGCCCCTTCTAATGAGCATCGGATCTCATCACGAGAGGATTGAACTTTTGGTCCTCCCCAATTGCACCTCGGAAATTCTCCTTGGACTTCCCTGGCTTCAACTTCATTCCCCAACCCTGGATTGGTCCACTGGGGAGATCAAGAGTTGGGGGCCCTCTTGTTCCAAGGACTGTCTAAAACCGGTTCCCAGTAACCCTTGCCGTAACTCTGTGCTTCCTCCAGTAACCGGTCTCCCTAAGGCCTATATGGACTTCGCGGATGTTTTCTGCAAAAAACAAGCGGAGACTCTACCTCCTCACAGGCCTTATGATTGTCCTATCGACCTCCTCCCGGGCACTACTCCACCCCGGGGCAGAATTTATCCTCTCTCTGCCCCAGAGACTCTTGCCATGTCTGAATACGTCCAGGAGAATCTAAAAAAGGGCTTTATTCGTAAATCCTCCTCTCCTGCCGGAGCCGGATTTTTCTTTGTGTCCAAAAAAGATGGCTCTCTACGTCCTTGCATTGACTACCGCGGACTTAATAAAATCACGGTTAAGAACCGCTACCCCCTACCCCTCATCTCTGAACTCTTTGATCGCCTCCAAGGTGCCCACATCTTTACTAAATTGGACTTAAGAGGCGCCTATAACCTCATCCGCATCAGAGAGGGGGATGAGTGGAAAACAGCATTTAACACCAGAGATGGACACTTTGAGTATCTGGTCATGCCCTTTGGCCTGTGCAACGCCCCTGCTGTCTTCCAAGACTTTGTTAATGAAATTTTTCGTGATCTGTTATACTCCTGTGTTGTTGTATATCTTGATGATATCCTAATTTTTTCGGCCAATATAGAAGAACACCGCCAGCATGTCCGTATGGTTCTTCAGAGACTTCGTGACAATCAACTCTATGCTAAAATTGAGAAATGTCTGTTTGAATGCCAATCTCTTCCTTTTCTAGGATACTTGGTCTCTGGCCAGGGACTACAAATGGATCCAGATAAACTCTCTGCCGTCTTAGATTGGCCACGCCCCTCCGGACTCCGTGCCATCCAACGTTTTTTGGGGTTCGCCAATTATTACAGGCAATTTATTCCACATTTTTCTACCATTGTGGCTCCTATTGTGGCTTTAACCAAAAAAAATGCCGATCCCAAGTCTTGGCCTCCTCAAGCGGAAGACGCCTTTAAACGACTCAAGTCTGCCTTCTCTTCGGCTCCCGTGCTCTCCAGACCTGACCCATCTAAACCCTTCCTCTTGGAGGTGGATGCCTCCTCAGTGGGAGCTGGAGCTGTCCTTCTACAAAAAAACTCTTCCGGGCATGCTGTTACTTGTGGGTTTTTTTCTAGGACCTTCTCTCCGGCGGAGAGGAACTACTCCATCGGGGATCGAGAGCTTCTAGCCATTAAATTAGCACTTGAGGAATGGAGGCATCTGCTGGAGGGATCAAGATTTCCAGTTATTATTTACACCGATCACAAGAACCTCTCATACCTCGAGTCTGCCCAACGGCTGAATCCTCGTCAGGCCAGGTGGTCTCTGTTCTTTGCCCGATTTAATTTTGAAATTCACTTTCGGCCTGCTGATAAGAACATTAGGGCCGATGCTCTCTCTCGTTCCTCAGATGCTTCTGAAATTGAACTCTCTCCTCAACACATCATTCCTCCTGACTGCCTGATTTCCACTTCTCCAGCCTCCATCAGGCAAACTCCTCCAGGAAAGACCTTTGTTTCTCCACGCCAACGCCTCGGAATCCTCAAATGGGGTCACTCCTCCCATCTCGCAGGTCATGCGGGCATCAAGAAATCTGTGCAACTCATCTCTCGCTTCTATTGGTGGCCGACTCTAGAGACTGATGTGGTGGACTTTGTGCGAGCCTGCACTGTCTGTGCCCGGGATAAGACTCCTCGCCAGAAGCCCGCTGGTTTTCTTCTTCCTCTGCCTGTTCCCGAACAACCTTGGTCTCTGATTGGTATGGATTTTATTACTGACTTACCCCCATCCCATGGCAACACTGTTATTTGGGTGGTCGTTGATCGATTCTCCAAAATGGCACATTTCATCCCTCTTCCTGGTCTTCCTTCAGCGCCTCAGTTGGCTAAACAATTTTTTGTACACATTTTTCGTCTTCACGGGTTGCCTACGCAGATCGTCTCGGATAGAGGCGTCCAATTTGTGTCTAAATTCTGGAGGGCTCTCTGTAAACAACTCAAGATTAAATTAAATTTTTCTTCTGCATACCATCCTCAATCCAATGGACAAGTAGAAAGAATTAACCAGATCTTGGGTGACTATTTACGACATTTTGTTTCCTCCCGCCAGGATGACTGGGCAGATCTTCTACCTTGGGCCGAATTCTCGTATAATTTCAGAATCTCTGAATCTTCCTCCAAATCCCCGTTTTTCGTGGTGTACGGCCGTCACCCTCTTCCCCCCCTCCCTACCCCCTTGCCCTCTGGTCTGCCCGCTGTGGATGAAATTTCTCGTGATCTTTCCATCATATGGAGAGAGACCCAAAATTCTCTCTTACAGGCTTCTTCACGCATGAAGAGATTCGCGGATAAGAAAAGAAGAGCTCCTCCCATTTTTTCCCCTGGAGACAAGGTATGGCTCTCCGCTAAATATGTCCGCTTCCGTGTCCCTAGCTACAAGTTGGGACCACGCTATCTTGGTCCTTTCAAAATTTTGCGCCAGATTAATCCTGTCTCTTACAAACTTCTTCTTCCTCCTTCTCTTCGTATTCCTAATGCCTTTCATGTTTCTCTTCTTAAACCACTTATCATTAACCGTTTCTCTCCCAAATCTGTTCCCCCCACTCCTGTCTCCGGCTCCTCGGACATCTTCTCCGTCAAAGAAATTTTAGCATCTAAAAAGGTCAGAGGGAAAACCTTCTTTTTAGTGGATTGGGAGGGTTGTGGTCCAGAAGAGAGGTCCTGGGAACCTGAGGACAATATCCTGGACAAAAGTCTGGTCCTCAGGTTCTCAGGCTCCAAGAAGAGGGGGAGACCCAAGGGGGGGGGTACTGTTACGCCGAGCGCTCCGGGTCCCCGCTCCTCCCCGGAGCGCTCGCTACACTCCTCTCACTGCAGCGCTCCGGTCGGTTCCACGGACCCGGGGCGCTGCGATACCGCCTCTGGCCGGGATGCGATTCGCGATGCGGGTAGCGCCCGCTCGCGATGCGCACCCCGGCTCCCGTACCTGACTCGCTCTCCGTCAGTTCTGTCCCGGCGCGCGCGGCCCCGCTCCCTAGGGCGCGCGCGCGCCGGGTCTTTGCGATTTAAAGGGCCACTGCGCCGCTGATTGGCGCAGTGGTTCCAATTAGTGTTTACACCTGTGCACTTCCCTATATCACCTCACTTCCCCTTCACTCCCTCGCCGGATCTTGTTGCCTTAGTGCCAGTGAAAGCGTTTCCTTGTGTGTTCCTAGCCTGTGTTCCAGACCTCCTGCCGTTGCCCCTGACTACGATCCTTGCTGCCTGCCCCGACCTTCTGCTACGTCCGACCTTGCTTCTGTCTACTCCCTTGTACCGCGCCTATCTTCAGCAGCCAGAGAGGTTGAGCCGTTGCTAGGGGATACGACCTGGTCACTACCGCCGCAGCAAGACCATCCCGCTTTGCGGCGGGCTCTGGTGAAAACCAGTAGTGACTTAGAACCGATCCTCTAGCACGGTCCACGCCAATCCCTCTCTGGCACAGAGGATCCACTACCTGCCAGCCGGCATCGTGACAGATACTAGTGTAAACGTTATCTACGTAAAGGTGGTAACCTATATCTAGCAATGGGTACAAAAGGCCGCAAACGATTTTCCTGCTAACCTCCAGAGGGGGGGGGGGGGACATTCTGGGGGTTCAAGAATGGAATCTCGGCCCTCATACACTATAAACTTGCAAGTGTACCCTGAGGTACTCTTGCTAAATTTATACATCTTCATGCCATACCGCGCCCACTTGGTTGGGATGTAATGCCGGAAGCTGAGTCCTCTCTTAAAGATGATGAGAGGCTCATCAATAGTGACCTCTCACCCAGGGACATGGGCCTCTCAAAATTTGGCCCCGAAGTGTTGGGAGTACAGGTTTGTCTGGTCAACCATCAGATTGACAAAGTCATCAAACTAAAATAGTCCATCTCAGTGAACCCGACAATGTCAATCTTGATTCCTGAGTTGCCAACAAACTCACTGATCACAGGCATGTGGTCCGCTGGCTGAGTCTAGACAAGTTCTCCGGTACAGGGCACCAGTAAACTTGGCTGGGGGGCTTGACTAGTATGAGCGCCAGGGGGACTCATACTAGCATGGGGCACAGGGTCAGGAGCATAGGAGGTTTGCGGCTTCGCATGGCGGCGTCTCCGCCGACTTACTGGCTCATCATCAGAAGATGATGAGGAGGACGCAGAAGAAATAAGGAAGGTGGGGTATTCCACATCCTCTGTGGGGCTTTATAACGCCCTGTGGGCCATTTCCCTACTCTAATGTATGTACGTGTTGGGGGAAACTTGGTGTGTGTGCTGCGTGCGGTGTTTTTTTTTTTTAGAAAAAAAAAAAAAAAAGGACTTTTAGCACAAAAAGCCCTTCGCCCCCCCTCCCCCCCCCCACGAAAAAAGCATTTGCCTAATCAGTGGTGTGCACACTGATTAGCGCTTGGTGGCGGCAGGGGGCGCAGAAGTCAGTGGGGGTCCGGGCACTCAGCCCAGAACAGTGGCTGGTGGCACGTACACAGACCCCCCCACACACAAAAAAATGTAAAATAAAAAAAAACACTACAACCCGAAGAAATGCACCTGCAAGAACCCCCCCCAAAAAACGCTGATCATTGATAAATCACTGACAGCGGTGGGACAGGCCAAACACACAGTTACGGTCTGTCCACAAAGCACAGGCCTGCTACTAGTGGCACGGACCGCCTAACTGGTGCGAAAAATGTAATAAAAAAGACGCTTATAATCTGCAAAAAAGCGCCTGCACCACAAAAAAACACTGATCAGTACTACGGGACTGATCAGCAGTGGGTGGACTTTAGCTAACTGTGGCCAACCACTCTTTTATATGGAAGAGGGACGGCCACACAGTTTAGAAAAAAAAAAAAAAGGTCTGTGCCCCCCCCCCCCCCCCAAAAAAAAAGCTGGGGGCAGATTGCAGCGACCCTGTAGGGCCTGGGTCACGCAGCTAAAGGTGCTGCGGACCCACGGACACCTACAGTATGGTATGCTTTTTTTCACCACCTAAATCTGTCCCTAATCTAAAGCTGTCCCTAATCGCTGCTGTGCCAGGGGGCACAGAAACAATGCCAGATGGCACTTTTTATACTCTGAGGGAGGAGATGCAGCACGGGGCTCTGTCCTGCTCAGCACCAGACACAAAATGGTGATGAGAAGAGCAGAGCAACATGCCCCTACTCTCCTCCCCCCCTCCTCATACAATGTGATTGGTGCGGTCACTAAGGCCGCTCAATCACAGCTGTCCTGGGGTGGTGGGGTGGCAACACTGCAGAAATTGTGCTGTGTGAACTGGACAGCAGGGGGCAGATGTATCATTGTTTTGCTGTGCAATGTCCTTTTTTGTGTGGCTTTTTGCTTGCGCTGTTTTTTTGTGTCGTGCACCAAATTTTTTAAAAAGGCGCACGGACTTTAAAAAATATTGCACAAATTTACTTTTACTTCACAAACGGCTGTGAGCTGCCAAATTGGAATTTTACTGAGTAACCTGAGTAACCTGTGTGCTCCGTACAGAAGGGGCTGTCACAGCACGTTTAATGTTAAAAAGTATTTCTGCCGTTGCATCTGTCTGTTCAGACACATGCACCAACCTTCAGACTAAATGCAGCTTACCTGTTACCAAGCTGTGTACCCCGCAGCGTTTTCAACACCTAGGCCATTGTGACTAGGGTCGTCACCGCTCCCTGGTCTCAAAGCTTGGGGCTCTCACTTTGCGCTCTCCAGTTTTTTAGGTGATTTTTTTTTTTTAAGGCAATTTAGCTCACGGAGCAACATAAATGCAGAAATACTCACTCCAGCTGGTTATTAGAAAATACAAGGACAGCGGTTGTGTCTCCAGCTGTTGCCAAATGCAAAATAAAATCCAACATGACAATACTAGCTTGTTTGGCATGTCCTAATGGTATGTAATAATCTCTATTAATATATTGGTCTTTGTTAATAATAATGTATTGATATATTCGAAGATCTGATTAGGTCACACAACCCTGCTTGGTGCATAGTTCTTATATGATTTTACTCTATTAGAACAGATGACTCCTTACTACATAACTGATCCCCCATGCTTGAAAGTGATTTCACTGTGGTCTGGCATTTTCTTAAAGGGGTACTCCCGTGGAAAACTTTTTTTTTTTTTAAATCAACTGGTGCCAGAAAGTTAAACAGATTTGTAAATCACTTCTATTAAAAAAAAATCTTAATTCTTCCAGTACTTTTTAGGGGCTGTATACTAAAGAGAAATCCAAAAAAGAAATGCATTTCCTCTGATTTCATGACCACATTGCTCTCTGCTGACCTCTGCTGTCCATTTTAGGAACTGTCCAGAGCAGCATATGTTTGCTATGGGGATTTTTTACTGCTCTGGACAGTTCATGAAATGGACAACAGAGGTCAGCAGAGAGCAATGTTGTCATGACATCAGAGGAAATGCATTTATTTTTTGGATTTCTCTATAGTATACAGCCCCTAAAAAGTGCTGGGAGGATTAAGATTTTTTAATAGAAGTGATTTACAAATCTGTTTAACTTTCTGGCACCAGTTGATAAAAAAAAAAAAAAAAAGTTTTCCACAGGAGTACCCCTTTAACCCCTTAAGGACTCAGCCCATTTTGGCCTTAAGGACTCAGACAATTAAATTTTTACGTTTTCATTTTTTCCTCCTCGCCTTCTAAAAATCATAACTCTTTTATATTTTCATCCACAGACTAGTATGAGGGCTTGTTTTTTGCGCGACCAGTTGTCCTTTGTAATGACATAACTCATTATATCATAAAATGTATGGCGCAACCAAAAAACACTATTTTTGTGGGGAAATTAAAACGAAAAACGCAATTTTGCTAATTTTGGAAGGTTTCGTTTTCACGCCGTACAATTTATGGTAAAAATGACATGTGTTCTTTATTCTGAGGGTCAATACGATTAAAATTATACCCATTATTACATACTTTTAAATTATTGTTGCGCTTAAAAAAAATCACAAACTTTTTAACCAAATTAGTACGTTTATAATCCCTTTATTTTGATGACCTATAACTTTTTTATTTTTCCATATAAGTGGCGGTATGGGGGCTAATTTTTTGCGCCATGATCTGTACTTTTTTTTGATACCACATTTGCATATAAAAAAACTTTTAATACATTTTTTATAATTTTTTTAAAAATAAAATGTATTAAAAAAGTAGGAATTTTGGACTTTTTTTTTTCGTTCACGCCGTTAACTGTATGGGATCATTAACATTTTATTTTAATAGTTCGGACATTTACGCACGCGGCGATACCAAATATGTCTATAAAAAATGTTTTTTACGCTTTTTGGGGGTAAAATAGGAAAAAACGGACGTTTTACTTTTTTATTGGGGGAGGGGATTTTTCACTTTTTTTTTACTTTTACTTTTACATTTTTTTACATTTTTTTTTACACTTGAATAGTCCCCATAGGGGACTATTCATAGCAATACCATGATTGCTAATACTGATCTGTTCTATGTATAGGACATAGAACAGATCAGTATTATCGGTCATCTCCTGCTCTGGTCTGCTCGATCACAGACCAGAGCAGGAGACGCCGGGAGCCGCACGGAGGAAGGAGAGGGGACCTCCGTGCGGCGTTATGAATGATCGGATCCCCGCAGCAGCGCTGCGGGCGATCCGATCGTTCATTTTAATTGCAAACTGCCGCAGATGCCGGGATCTGTATTGATCCCGGCACCTGAGGGGTTAATGGCGGACGCCCGCGAGATCGCGGGCGTCGGCCATTGACGGCGGGTCCTTGGCTGCGATCAGCAGCCGGGATCAGCCGCGCATGACACGGGCATCGCTCCGATGCCCGCGGTTATGCTTAGGACGTAAAAGTACGTCCTGGTGTGTTAAGTACCACCGCACCAGGACGTACATTTACGTCCTGCGTCCTTAAGGGGTTAAGCCAAGTTGGTCAAGGTCTACATCGGCGGTGTTTTTAACATGGTTGCGCATGGTTTTAACCAAGGCGCAGTTAATAAAAACTGTCCACTGCATGGACAACTGCACAGCCCTCTAGATTTTCTTAAACAGCCCAAAAAAAAAAAAGACAGGAACAGCTTGATAAATCTCCCCCTAGAATACCATTGAAATGTATTGGCTATAAATTCATGCAGAATTCCAAGCAAAATTCTACAGAATATCTGCCTTGTGAATGCAGCCAAAGGGGTTATCCAGGATTTAAAAAAACAGAGCTGGTTTCCTATTAAAAAAGCACCACACTTGTCCTCAGGTTAAGTGTGGTATTACAGCTCAGTTCCATTAAAGTGAATAGAGACAAGTTGTAATACCATACAACCTGAGGACAGGCATGTTGCTGTTTTAAAAAGAAAATATTTTTTTCTATTTCTAGATAAGCCCTTTAATGTCAAAAGGCTAAAGTAAACATGAAACCCAAGACTTAAAGGGGTACTCCGCCCCTAGGCATCTTATCCCCTAGGCATCCTATCCCATATCCCCTTATCCGCTAGATGTCTGGGAACCCCCACGATCTCTGCTGCAGCACCCCATGTCATCTTGTGCATGGAGCAAACTTTGCTCCGTACCTGATGATGGCGATACAAGGGCCGAAGGATCATGACATCATGGCCCGACCCCCTCCTGACATCACGCCCCACCCCCTCAATACAATTCTATGGGAGGTGGCGTGACAGCCTGAGCACAGGAAACACTTTGCGGCCGTATATTGGTCTTTAGAGATATTGAACATCCCGAAGAAAAATTGCATTTAAATTGGAAGATAAAAGGGATACGAGGGGGGATGGGAGAGGAGTTGCACTACATAGTCTTGAGTTAGAATGCCGGCGGTATATCACAAGGATTACAAATCTAATGAAGCTCAGGAATAAAGCTGCCCATACTTGTTTAGATTCTTGAAAGACAAAAATCTGAGGTATTCCCTTAAGCAGGCCACTTGTACACAGAAGTACTTTCTTAAGTATTTTCCCTTAGTATTTACAAGCCAAACCATGAGTCTATAACATACAAGAGGTGCAATTCTATCCATGAGGCTTGTGTCACACACAGGGATTTTTTTTATTTTTAAATGCTCCAGTTTTCTAGCAGTTTTGTATTCAGTTTTTTTTTCATCCAAATTCAGAACTGGAAATTATAAATGTAAAGGAAGAACTTATATAATATGAAGACAGTCCTTATACAGTCCTTCAATGTTTGGCTTAACTCAAATACTGCAGTGGCAATGTTCCAAAATATCCTGTGTGTGACTCCAGCCTTAGGCTGGGTCTCCACTGAGTTTTTTGCAGTGGTTTTTTTTTGTCCAAAAAAACGCCAGAAAAAACTCCAGAAAAACTGCCCTGCGTTCTTGGCTTTTTTTCTGGCGTTTTTTCTTGCGTTTGAGGCTTTATGTGGAAATAGCCTTTTTTTGCACTTTGGCGTTTTTTTGGTACCCTTTGTTGGGTACCAAAAAAAAAAAGAATGCTGTAGGGATGCATTTTTTTTTTGACTTTTTAACTTTTATTTTTAACATTTTTTAGGTAGTACTACTACTCCCATCATGGAACACACTGTTCCATGATAGGAGTAGTAGTACTTTGACTCTCTGTCAGATCGCCCGGCTGTCACATTTGTCAGCCGCGGCGATCCTCCAGTATACTGTATAGGCTGGCCGCTCTCCTCTGGTCCCCTGTACTGCCGTATATTTACTAATATTCATATTTCCCGCTGAGATGTGATTGGCCAGAGGGTTCAAGCCAATCACAAATGTCTGGGAAATATGAATATTAGGACATATACGGCAGGGACCTTAGAAGAGCGGCCGGCCGGCTGCATCTATACTTTATACAGGATGATCGCAGCTGATGTCTAGAGTGACATCAGCTGTGATAATTTCTACTACTACTCCCAACATGGAGCACACTGTGCTCCATGATGGGAGCTGTAGTACTTTTACAGATCGCAACAGGTGTCAGAGGTGATGCTTGTTACGATCTATTAATGCAGGTACTACAGCTCCCATCATGGAGCAGTGTGTGCTCCATGTTGGGGGTAGTAGTAGAAATTATCACAGCTGATGTCACTCTAGACATCAGCTGCGATCATCCTGTATAAAGTATAGATGTAGCCGGCCGGCCACTCTTCTAAGGTCCCTGCCGTATATCTCCTAATATTCATATTTCCCAGACATTTGTGATTGGCTAGAACCCTCTGGCCAATCACATCTCAGCGGGAAAAATGAATATTTGTAAATATACGGCAGTACAGGGGACCAGAGGAGAGCGGCCAGCCTATACAGTATACTGGAGGATCGCCGCGGCTGACACCGAAAAAATAAAGGGAACACTAAGATAACACATCCTAGATCTGAATGAATGAACTAATCGTATGAAATACTTTCGTCTTTACAGAGTTGAATGTGCTGACAACAAAATCACACAAAAATTATCAATGGAAATCAAATTTATCAACCCATGGAGGTCTGGATATGGAGTCACACTCAAAATCAAAGTGGAAAACTACTCTACAGGCTGATCCAACTTTATGTAATGTCCTTAAAACAAGTAACAATGAGGCTCAGTAGTGTGTGTGGCCTCCACGTGCCCCTATGACCTCCCAAAAATGCCTGGGCATGCTCCTGATGAGGTGGCTGGACAGTCTGTGATGCAACGTGGCGTTGGTGGAGGGAGCGAGACATGATGTCCCAGATGTGCTAAATCTGATTCAGGTCTGGGAAACGGGCAGGCCAGTCCATAGAAGCAATGCCTTCCTCTTGCAGGAACTGCTG
Source organism: Hyla sarda (assembly GCF_029499605.1). NCBI lineage: Eukaryota > Metazoa > Chordata > Amphibia > Anura > Hylidae > Hyla > Hyla sarda. Next base: position 55,147,472 of record NC_079194.1, read on the forward strand.
ACACCCTCCAGCCACTAGCATTGTCTTGCATTAGGAGGAACCTAGGGCAAACCGCACCAGCATATGGTCTCACAAGGGGATCTCATCTCGGTACCTAATGGCAGTCAGGCTACCTCTGGAAAGCACATGAGGGCTGTGCAGCCCCCCAAAGAAATGCCACCCCACACCATTACTGACCCACCGCTAAATCGGTCATGCTGGAGGATGTTGCAGGCAGCAGAACGTTCTCCATGGCGTCTTCAGACTCTATCACGTCTGTCATGTGCTCAGTGGGAACCTGCTTTCATCTGTGAGGAGCAAAGGGCTCCAGTGGCAAATTTGCCAATCTTGGTGTTCTCAGGCAAATGCCAAACGTCCTGCACGGTGTTAGGCTGTAAGCACAACCCCCACCTGTGAACATCGGGCCCTCATACCACCCTCATGGAGTCTGTTTCTGACCATTTGAGTGGACATATGCACATTTGTGGCCTGCTGGAGGTCATTTTGCAGGGCTTTGGCAGTGCTCCTCCTGCTCCTCCTTGCACAAAGGCGGAGGTAGCGGTCCTGCTGCTGGGTTGTTGCCCTCCTACAGCCTCCTCCACATCTCCTGATGAGCTGGCCTGTCTCCTGGTAGCGTCTCCATGCTCTGGACACTACGCTGACAGACACAGCAAACCTTCTTGCCACAGCTCGCATTGATGTGCCATCATGGATGAGCTGCACTACCGGAGCCACTTGTGTGGGTTGTAGACATCAGCCAGGAAGCACAGGAACTAAGAAGTGGTCTGTGGTCACCACCTGCAGAACCACTCCTTTATTGGGGGTGTCTTGCTAATTGCCTATAAATTCCACCTGTTGTCTGTTCCATTTGCACAACAGCATGTGAAATTCATTGTCAATCAGTGTTGCTTCCTGAGTGGACAGTGTGATTTCACAGAAGTGTCATTGACTTGGAGTTACATTGTGTTGTTTAAGTGTTCCCTTTATTTTATTTTTTTGTTGTCTTTCTCTATTCAAGGGTTAATTGTTTACAATTGTAAGAGCTAGGAAATAGCCACATGTTCTCTGTAGCCAATCAGTAGAGCTATACTTGTTGCTGCACTACCATTTTAGGATAGGGAAAAATTTCCCAACTGTCAGTCACATGTTTGCTGCAACCAATCAGTAGAGCTATCATTGTTTCTTGCCTACCCCTCTGGGATAGGGGAGAAATTCGCAACATTCAGTTAGTCTGGCCTCCGGCCAGAGAAGGAGCGGGAGCTCCTGTGTCCCTCTCTTCTTACCTCGCCGAGGAGCCCTACATTTCTACCCTCATACCTTTACAGAAGTACTCTGGTGGGGGAAAAAATGATATTCAATTGGTGCCAAAAAGTTACAAAATTAGTAATTTACTTTTATTTAAAGATCTTAATACATTCAGTTTTGATCAGCTTCTGTATACTACAGAGAAAGTTGTGTAGTTCTTTTCAGTCTGACCACAGTGATTTCTGCTGCCACCTCTGTCCATGTCAGGAACTGTCCAGAGTAGCAGAGGTTTGCTATGGGGATTTTCTTCTACTCTGGACAGTACCTGACACGGACAGAGGTATCAGCAGAGAGCTGTGTGTCTGGGGCATGCAACAGATGGAATGATTAAGATTTTTAAATAGAAGTCATTTACAAATCTGTTTAACTTTTTGGCACTAGTTGAATATCCCTTTAAAGGGGATACATTTAAAGTGAAAAATTTGAAAAAAATGTCAAATATACATATATAAAAATAATAAAATAAATTATATATATATATATATATATATATATATATTACACACCCAAAAATACATAAAAAAAATTGTCCCCCTTCCCTTAAAAATGTCAACATGTCCTGCAAAAACAGAGTCCGTAAAAAAATGACGGCTCTCAAAATGGCCACTTACAAACATAATTTTTCAACAAAAATAGTTTTTATAGTATAAATGTAATGGCATATAAAAAATAGTACTTGTGCTCAGGGCTTACATTCGAGCTTGTGGTAGCAAACGCTGAATACACAACTATGCAAACCATACATTGACTTACCAAGCGATTTGATTTGTTCCGTACTTGAGATTGCACCTACATACAATCCTATGTACCTATATAAATAAGAATGACCGATGAAGCGGTTAAGTTGTGCCCATAACCGCGTATGAGGGCACGCCTATAGAGGGCATACCCTATGGTGAATTGACAAAAATAAGGGAGGGTTGCGAGGGTACCTGGAAACCACGTACGCCACGCCTGTATGTTGCGGAGGCGTTTTATAGTGGTGCCCCCTGCATGGCCCCGCCTGTAGGGGCAGGGGGCATGGGAATTCACGCCCCCTCACACAAATTCAGCCAAATAGGCTTCCTACTTGTGCTCAGGGCTTACATTCGAGCTTGCGGTAGCAAACGCTGAATACACAACTATGCAAACCATACATTGACTTACCAAGCGGTTTGAGTTGTTCCGTACTTGAGATTGCACCTACATACAAACCTATGTACCTATATAAATAAGAATGACTGACGAAGCGGTTGAGTTGTGCCCATAACCGCGTATGAGGGCACGCCTATAGAGGGCAAAAAATCAAGAAGTAGAATTAATAGCAACACTCCTGACCATAATAACCAACACGACAACTAGTCATGACTATCTTCCCCTAAACTGTTCTTGCTAGACTCAAGAACCAAGAGAGTTGTGCCTGCTGGCTGGCGACCACATGAGGCAGTACATGACACTGAGAGGATATGGTGGTGACGCCTACTGCGTCCGACCCGGCACTGGAACGGTACCTGACTACGTGCTAGCTGATTCGTTCATATTGACATGCTCACTGTGGTAATTGCGGAAAGGGGAAACCGATTGAGCTTGTCGGGCATAACATGTCCTCCTGTCCCTGCTGATAAGTGGCAAAAACTTCATTGTTAGTTAAGTGATATGAAGAGTTTACTGGACTGTATGGTGAGCCATATCCTAACCTGCCAACATACCATCACAAATCTGGTCTCAGGAGTAATGGCCTGCAGCGAACGACGGGCCTCCTCATCCTGATCATGCCTGCAGACTCGACAGATCTCAGTAACAATTAAGCCTAAGGACTATCATGCCTGCAGACAGGCATCAACAGAATCACTGTGTCCGCAGACATGACCGACCTCTCTGTGACTATTGTACCTGTAGATTTTGACAGGTCTTGCATGCCCTCGTGCCTGTGGATGTGACAGGTCTTTGCGTAAATTCTGTGCCTGGAATGGCAGTCTGCGTGACAGGTCTTTGAGTAACCCTCGTGTCTGTGGAAGTGATAGCTGTTGGCGTGACGTTGACATGAGTGGATAAGACAGATTATTGCGTGATATAACCACCTATGAGTCGTGAAATTGTGACTCTATATAACCTGTGTTAGGGAGACATTGACTAAGCCGTAAATCTCCCTGCAGGCGTGGCAGGTGGAGATGGTATGCAACCCGTGAGTTCATTATTATTTTTTTTTTTGGTAACGCGGGAGTGAATGGCAGCCGAGTGCCTGACATGATGTATGCATGGAGTATCGAGTCATATGTGCCCGACTGAAGCGAGACAGACCTGAGGAACTTGGTGGGTGAGAGGATGCGCAAGGCTGCGTCAGTAGCAGTGTCAGCGTGTGAAGCGAGTAACTGTGGTAAGCAAACAAGGGTTGTGAATGTATCATGTATCAGTGGGTACGTGTTGTAAAGTACATACATAAGAGTGTACATATTTCCTTAAATTATTATTATTTTTTTTCTTTCTGGTAATGTGGAAGTGAATTGCAGCTGAGTGCCTGACATGATGTATGCATGGAGAAATGAGATGAGACTAAGTGTATGCTGTTGCGCTGAAGAAGAGTCAGTACAGCATACGCAGGGGCTCCCACTGAAGACGTGTCAGCCAGACGGTTGACCCACTGCCTATGTGCATCGAGTCATGTTGCACTGAGTCAGGAACAACGTCAGTGTGTGAGCAAGTAACTGTGGTGAGCGAACAAGAGTGGTGAAAGTAACATGGATCAGTGGGTATGTGTTGTGAGTACATACATAAGAGTGTACATATTTCCTTATATATTTTTTTCCTTCATTTTATTATTTTTTTTATTACTATTATAATTTTTTTTTTTGAGGTGTGAGATCTGATAGGAGTCTACAACCACCGTTGCTCGGTGTAACCCTCTGTGGGCATGGCATATGAGGGGTATGCCAACCATCTGTGTTTCGTGATGTCATGCTCTGAAGAAGTGTCAGTAACAGCAACTATGCAGTGCTGCCCCTGCAGACGAGGCAGGTATGACAGGGAAACAACCACTTATGTGTCATGAAGTTGTTATTCAGAAGACGTGTCAGTAGCAACAAATCAGTAATGCGTCTCCCTGCAGAACGTGGCAGGTGCAGTGGGTGTAGACCACTTGTGTTGTGGTGTGAATGTCCACAATTTTTGTTCATGCTGTGGGACCAGTTAGAAGGTGAGTGGTGAGCGTATGACGAGAAACGGATGCTTGATCTGTGACTGAGCAATTACTATGGTAACGAGAGTGTGGTATGTTGGCTACGGGGACCAATAGCCGGTACCGACGTGTGTGCAGAGTGACTTTGCGATTGTACCGTACAACCTGAGAATATCTGTACAGTGAGAAGCTGAGAGCGTGTGTAAGGTATGCTGAGTAAGGTTATGCGTATGAACAGTACTAACTATGAGCATGTGTGTGGTAACTCAGCGAGGAGCTAAACACGACAATAATTATGAGCATACGTAAAGTGCAACCCATATGCGCACATGTGTGGATGCGGCAGCATGCGTGAGTGCAGTATGACCAAGACGGGCACAATGCGGTGCTAGGTGGTGAGCGTTCGGCATTATGACTGTACTCACAGTATGTGGCGTGATACGCGTATGTACTGTGTGCATGTAATGGGACTGTACCCACTGCATGGAACCATTATCATATGAACTGTAAGCATACTATGCTGTACTCACTGCATATAACATTATGAGCGTGTGTGCTGTATACGACAATGTGACTGTACTCACTGTATGTAACAGTATGAGCGTGTGTACTACTATAAGTGTACCCACTGTGTGCAACTGAGCGTGTGTATTGAATGCAATAGCTAAATGTACCCACTGTAAGTGATACCAAGAGCGCACGAACCGTACACGATACCACAGCTGTGCCCACTGTAACGTGACACTGTGAGCATGTATTCTATATGGCCGTGACTGTACTTGCTGTACGTGACCCTGAACACATGTGTGCTGTAGACGATGTGCTGAACCCACTGCATGAAACTATGGCGTATGTGCTCTATACCCCACTGTGCCACTAGAGCTCCTGTTATGCAGGATAAATGTTTATAAATATTTATACGCGGTGTAAAATGCTTGAGCGTATGTGCAGTATAAGCGGTGAGTGGTATAGTACTGAATAACGTAAGATCAGTAAATGTTATGAGTGTATGTACCGTATTCGTGTTGCGTGCGGTGTGAAGCCATGAGTTAGTATCGTGTGAAGCTATGCGAGAAAACATTCTATGAGTGACTGCATGGTATGAGTGCTGCGAGTAGTTTCATGGTATAGACGCTAGGAGACTGCACAGTATAAATGGTATGGGTGACTGTACAGTATAGTGGTATGTGTGACTGCACGGTATGGGTGCCGAGCGACTGCATAGTATGAATAACATGAGTGACTGCGCCGTATGACGCAATGAGTGAGCGGACTGTATGATGCTATGAGCGGCTGCCCGGTATGATGCTATGAGCGGCTGCATGGTATGAATGCTATGCGTGACTGCACGGTGTAAATGCAACGAGTAACTGCACGGTATGAATGCTGCGGGTGACTGTGACGGTATGATGCTAAGAGTGACTGTACGGTATGAAGTTGAGAGTGACTGCACAGTATGAACGCTGATGAGTGACTGTACGGCATGAAACGCTACTGGTGACTGTAAGAATGAAAATGCTGTGAGTGACTGCACGGTATGAAAGCTATGAGTGACTGCATGGTATGAAAGCTACGAGTGACTGCATGGAGTGAAATCTATGAGTGACTGCAAGGAGTGAAAGCTATGAGTGATTGCACGGAGTGAAAGCTATGAGTGACTGCACAGTATGAATGCTATGAGCGACTGCACGGTATGAAAGCTATGAGTGACTGCACGGTATGAAAGCTATGAGTGACTGCACGGTATAAATGCTATGAGCGACTGCACGTGTGAAAGCTATGAGTGACTGTACGGTGTGAAGCTATGAGTGACTGTACGGTGTGAAGGCTATGAGTGACTGCACAGTATGGAAGCTATGAGTGACTGCACAGTGTGAAGCTATGAGTGACTGCACAGTATGGAAGCTATGAGTGACTGCACGGTGTGAAGCTATGAGTGACTGCACGGAGTGATAGCTATGAGTCACTGTAGTGAGTGAAAGCTACGAGTGACTGCACAGTATGGAAGCTGAGTGACTGCACAGTATGGAAGCTTATGAGTGACTGCACTATGTGGGTGCTGGGTGACTGCAGTACAAAGTTATCGTGACTGCAAGGGCTGTCGTGGATGATGTGGAGGATAGGGATTTCACTACTGTGTTTTTATATCCTTGGTGCCTGGTGACAGCACCGTTCCTGCAGGTTACTTGAATTGACCTGCATGTGCCTCACCCCGCATTGGCCGCGTGGGGTGACACCCACCTCGGCGTGAGCCCCGGGGTCCCAGGGTACCGCCGCCATGGCAGAGATTCCGGCTCTCTGCCCACTGCGTGGCCCGGCAGCGCTGCCCCAGCAACCCTGCACCCGGGCACACCGCCGGAGCCACGGGCAGCCGGCGGGGGGGAGCTGAAGCGGGTCCCGGGGTCGGTGGACAACCCCCGTCCGCCTCCCGAGAATTGTGTCCATGCCGCATGCCACGCTGGAAGCGAGCATGCTGGATGGAGGAACTCACGGCACGTGGGATTGACGTCACCCGTCCGATTCCGGGATCGCAGCTGGGAAAAGCAGCCGGACCGGGAAAGAGGTGACGGGGATAACAGTGCTATGTAAGGGGGGAGGGGGGGGGGGTAAAGGGGGGCAGGGGAACCCGGGTTACCAGATCCTCGTCAAAGTTCCTGTAGGCGTGGGACCTCAAGCTGTTGCACTCCTTCTGACCTGGAAACCACGTATGCCCCGCCTGTATGTTGCGGGGGCGTTTTATAGTGGTGCCCCCTACATGGCTCCGCCTGTAGGTGCAGGGGGCGTGGGAATCACGCCCCCTCGCACAAATTCAGCCAAATAGGCTTCCTACATACATTTGGTATCTCCATAATCGTACTGACCTGCAGAGCAAAGTTACCATGTCATTTATACTGCATGACAAACGACCTACAAAAAAATCACCAAAAAAAACCCCGAAAAAAACAACACCCCGCTATGGTAGCATTGAGAGCGGCAACTTGTCTCCCCAAAAAATGTTTGCACCCCAAGGCCTCTGCAACTTTATATCCTATACAAAATATCCTAAACTAACAGGAGGACAAAAAGGCCACATATGGGATATTTCTAAATATGTCAGAATTCGGGGAATAAATCTTGAGTTTGAATTCTCTGTCAACACTTGCTGTGTTACAGAAAAAATTATTTAAAATGGAAATTCTGCAAAAAAATTAAATATTAAAATTCCGCATTCACTTTCATATCTGTGAAACACCTTAAGGGTTAATAAACTTCCTAAATGTCATTTTTACTACTTTAAGGGGTGCAGTCTTTAAAATGGGGTATCTAACATACAGGCCCCTCAAATCCACTTCAGAACTGAACTGGTCCCTGAAAAATCAGATTTTGAAATTTTCTTGAAAATATGGAAAATTGCTGCTCAACTTATAAACCTTCTAACATTCCAAAAAAGTTAAAGAGTGTTTAACCAATGATGGGAACATAAAGTAGACATATTATAGATTGAATTAATCATTAATTGGGTGCGGCATGACTATTTGTTGTACAAGTAGAAAATGTAAAATATATAAATGCAAAGTTTTTAATTTTTTTGCAAAATTTTTCACAAAAGACGCTAAATATATAAATCTAAATTTACCACTAATGTAAAGTTCAATATATCACGAAGAAACAATCTAAGAATCGCTTTCTTAAGTAAAAGATATTATCAAATAAGGCAACACATGTCGGATAAAAAAAATTTGCCTTCGTCATTAAAGGGTTACTCCGGTGGAAATTATTTTTTTTTAATCAACTGGTGCCAGAAAGTTAAACAGATATGTAAATTACTTCTATTAAAAAAAATCTTAATCCTTCCAGTACTTATTAGCTGCTGAATACTACAGATGAAATTATTTTCTTTTTGGAACACAGAGCTCTCTGCTGAATCACGAGCACAGTGCTCTCTGCTGACACCTCTGTCCATTTTAGGAACTGTCCAGAGCAGCATATGTTTGCTATGGGGATTTTCTCCTAACCTGGACAGTTCCTAAAATGGACAGAGATGTCAGCAGAGAGCACTGTGCTCGTGATGTCAGCAGAGAGCTCTGTGTTCCAAAAAGAAAAGAATTTCCTATGTAATATTCAGCAGCTAATAAGTACTGAAAGGATTAAGATTTTTTAATAGAAGTAATTTACAAATCTGTTTAACTTTCTGGCACCAGTTGATAAAAAAAAAATATATATATATAAGTTTTCCACCGGAGTACCCCTTTAACCTCTTAAGGACCCAGGGCGTATGGATACGCCCTCACACCCTAGGCCTTAAGGACCCAGGGCGTATCCATACGCCCTGGCATTTTCCGGTCCCTGCCACGCGCCGGGCAGAGATCGGAACCGGATGCCTGCTGAAATGCTTCAGCATGCATCCAGGGCAAACGCCTAGGGGGGCCATTGCGATCTGCGGCGATACCGGGCTGATCGGGTCTCTGGGACCCGACCGCCCGGTAATTTTGCATGATCCCGGCTGTCACAGACAGCCAGGACCATGCTAATGTATAGGAGCGAGGTGGCAAGCCTGCCACCTCCTCCTATCCCCAGCGATTCTTTGGTTAGCTAACCGACCAATCGCAGGGGGGGTTACTTCCTCCTGCCCTGCCCGGCCCCTGGAAGACCGGAGGACACGGCGGGGGACAGGGGAGTACTGGGGCCCGGCCCCGGTACTTACCTCGTCCCTGAAGACCCGCATCCCGGCGATGAAGACGGCGGCGGCGGCGGCGACAGGTGAGTGGATCTTCAGCCGCGGTCGGGCCCTTTACAGCAATGCACGTCGCCGTAAAGCGACATGCATTGCTGTAATGGGACCATATATACTAAAACTCCCAGCATGCCCAGACACCCTTGGTGTCTGGGCATGCTGGGAGTTGCAGTTTTGCAACATCTGGAGGTCCACAGTTTGGAGACCACTGTGCCCTTCCAGATGTTGCAAAACTACACATCCTCAGCATGCCCTTACTGTCCAGGCATGCTGGGAGTTGTAGTTCTGTAACATCTGGCCCTTCAGATGTTGCAGAACTACAACTCCCAGCATGCCTGGACAGTAAGGGCATACTGGGAGTTGTAGTTTTGCAACATCTGGAAGGGCACAGATTGGGAACCACTGTATTAGTGGTCTGCAAACTGTAGTCCTCCAGGTGTTGCAAAACTACAACTCCAAGCATGCTGGGAGTTGTAGTTCGGCAACATCTGGCTCTAAAGATGTTGCCCAACTACTACTTCCAGCATGCCTGAGAATGTTTGGGAGTAGTGGTTTTGCAACAACTGGAGGCACACTGGTTGGCACACTGGTCAGTGTTTCCCAACCCGTGTGCCTCCAGCTGTTGCAAAACTATAACTACCAGCATGCACTGATAGACTGTGCATGCTGGGAGTTGTAGTTTTGCAACAGATGGAGGTCCCCCCCCCCCTGTGAATGTACAGGGTACATTCACATGGGCAGGGGCTTACAGTGAGTATCAGGCTGCAAGTTTGCGATGCAGCAAATTTTGCGCAGCAGCTCAAACTCGCAGCGGGAAACTCGCTGTAACCCCCTGCCCATGTGACTATACCCTAAAAACACTACACCACACTAACACAAAATAAAATAAAAAGTAAAAAACACTACATATACACATACCCCTACACAGCCCCCCTCCCCTCCCCAATAAAAATGAAAAACGTCTGGTACGCCACTGTTTCCAAAATGGAGCCTCCAGCTGTTGCAAAACAACAACTCCCAGTATTGCTGGACAGCCGTTGACTGTCCAAGCATGCTGGGAGTTTTGCAACAGCTGGAGGCACCCTGTTTGGGAATCACTGGCGTAGAATACCCCTATGTCCACCCCTATGCAAATCCTTAATTCAGGCCTCAAATGCACATGGCGCTCTCACTTTGGAGCTCTGTCGTATTTCAAGGCAACAGTTTAGGGCCACATATGGGGTATCGCCGTACTCGGGAGAAATTGCTTAACAAATTTTGGGGGGCTTTTTCTCCTTTCACCCCTTATAAAAAGGTGAAGTTGGGGTCTACACCAGCATGTTAGTGTAAAAAAATAAATTGTTTACACTAACATGCTGGTGTTGCCCTATACTTTTCATTTTGACAAGAGGTAAAAGGAAAAAAAGCCCCTCAAAATTTGTAATGCAATTTCTCCCGACTACGAAGATACCCCATATGTGGGCGCAAAGTGCTCTGGGGGCGCACAACAAGGCCCAGAAGGAAGAGTGCACCATCTACATTTGAGGTGATTTGCACAGGGGTGGCTGATTGTTGCAGCGGTTTTGACAAACGCAAAAAAAAATAAAACCCACATGTGACCCCATTTCGGAAACTACATACCTCACGGAATGTAATGAGGGGTGCAGTGAGAATTTACACCCCACTGGTGTCTGACAGATCTTTGGAACAGTGGGCTGTGCAAATAAAAAATTTCGTACAGCCCACTGTTCCAAAGATCTGACAGACACCAGTGGGGGTAAATGCTCACTGTACCCCTTGTTATGTTCCTCAAGGGGTCTAGTTTCCAAAATGGTATGCCATGTGGGGGTTATTTTGCTGTCCTGGCACCATAGGGGCTTCCTAAATGCGACATG